>NW_026089623.1:19539432-19551884 GCF_024586455.1 Bactrocera neohumeralis
TAAATAACATCGGTTAGATAATTTAAGAAGCTTTTCGAAAAGCCCTCAACTCATTCTCTACCCCTACCAGGAGCGTGGCAATAGTGTTCACAAACAAATGTAGTTTTTTGAGAAAATCACATTTTTGTTTCAACTTTCTAAACGCTCTAGCGGCTAAGGTATTCGACGCAGGTGGGTCAAATAAATAACATCGGTTAGATAATTTACAGAGCTTTTAGGAAGGTCCCTAACCTATTCTCTACCCCTACCAGGAGCGTGGCAATAGTGTTCACAAACAAATGTAGTTTTTTGAGAAAATCACATTTTTGTTTCAACTTTCTAAACGCTCTAGCGGCTAAGGTATTCGACGCAGGTGAGTCAAATAAATAACATCGGTTAGATAATTTACAGAGCTTTTAGGAATAACCTTTTCTCTACCCCTACCATGAGCGTGGCAATAGTGTTCACAAACAAATGTAGTTTTTTTGAGAAAATCACATTTTTGTTTCAACTTTCTAAACGCTCTAGCGGCTAAAGTATTCGACGCAGGTGGGTCAAATAAATTGCACCGGTTAGATAATTTAAAGAGCTTTTAGGAAGTCCCTAACCTATTCTCTACCCCTACCAGGAGCGTGGCAATAGTGTTCACAAACAAATGTAGTTTTTTGAGAAAATCACATTTTTGTTTCAACTTTCTAAACGCTCTAGCGGCTAAAGTATTCGACGCAGGTGGGTCAAATAAATAACATCGGTTAGATAATTTAAAGAGCTTTTAGGAAGGTTCCTAACCTATTCTCTACCCCTACCAGGAGCGTGGCAATAGTGTTCACAAACAAATGTAGTTTTTTGAGAAAATCACATTTTTGTTTCAACTTTCTAAACGCTCTAGCGGCTAAGGTATTCGACGCAGGTGAGTCAAATAAATAACATCGGTTAGATTATTTTAAAGAGCTTTTAGGAAGGTTCCTAACCTATTCTCTACCCCTACCAGGAGCGTGGCAATAGTGTTCACAAACAAATGTAGTTTTTTGAGAAAATCACATTTTTGTTTCAACTTTGTAAACGCTCTAGCGGCTAAGGTATTCGACGCAGGTGAGTCAAATAAATAACATCGGTTAGATAATTTACAGAGCTTTTAGGAAGGTTCCTAACCTATTCTCTACCCCTACCAGGAGCGTGGCAATAGTGTTCACAAACAAATGTAGTTTTTTGAGAAAATCACATTTTTGTTTCAACTTTCTAAACGCTCTAGCGGCTAAGGTATTCGACGCAGGTGGGTCAAATAAATAACATCGGTTAGATTATTTAAAGAGCTTTTAGGAAGGTTCCCTAACCTATTCTCTACCCCTACCAGGAGCGTGGCAATAGTGTTCACAAACAAATGTAGTTTTTTGAGAAAATCACATCTTTGTTTCAACTTTCTAAACGGTCTAGCGGCTAAGGGTAACCGACGCAGGTGGGTCAAATAAATTGCACCGGTTAGATTATTTAAAGAGCTTTTAGGAGGTTCCCTAACCTATTCTCTACCCCTACCAGGAGCGTGGCAATAGTGTTCGCAAACAAATGTAGTTTTTTGAGAAAATCACATTTTTGTTTCAACTTTCTAAACGCTCTAGCGGCTAAAGTATTCGACGCAGGTGGGTCAAATAAATAACATCGGTTAGATTATTTAAAGAGCTTTTAGGAAGGTCTCTAACCTATTCTCTACCCCTACCAGGAGCGTGGCAATAGTGTTCACAAACAAATGTAGTTTTTTGAGAAAATCACATTTTTGTTTCAACTTTCTAAACGCTCTAGCGGCTAAGGTATTCGACGCAGGTGGGTCAAATAAATAACATCGGTTAGATTATTTAAAGAGCTTTTAGGAAGGTTCCTAACCTATTCTCTACCCCTACCAGGAGCGTGGCAATAGTGTTCACAAACAAATGTAGTTTTTTGAGAAAAATCACATTTTTGTTTCAACTTTCTAAACGCTCTAGCGGCTAATGTATTCGACGCAGGTGGGTCAAATAAATTGCACCGGTTAGATTATTTAAAGAGCTTTTAGGAAGGTCCCTAACCTATTCTCTACCCCTACCAGGAGCGTGGCAATAGTGTTCACAAACAAATGTAGTTTTTTTGAGAAAATCACATTTTTGTTTCAACTTTTAAACGCTCTAGCGGCTAAAGTATTCGACGTAGGTGAGTCAAATAAATAACATCGGTTAGATAATTTACAGAGCTTTTAGGAAGGTTCCTAACCTATTCTCTACCCCTACCAGGAGCGTGGCAATAGTGTTCACAAACAAATGTAGTTTTTTGAGAAAATCACATTTTTGTTTCAACTTTGTAAACGCTCTAGCGGCTAAGGTATTCGACGCAGGTGAGTCAAATAAATAACATCGGTTAGATAATTTAAAGAGCTTTTAGGAAGGTTCCCTAACCTATTCTCTACCCCTACCAGGAGCGTGGCAATAGTGTTCACAAACAAATGTAGTTTTTTGAGAAAATCACATTTTTGTTTCAACTTAGTAAACGCTCTAGCGGCTAAAGTATTCGACGCAGGTGGGTCAAATAAATAACATCGGTTAGATAGATTTAAAGAGCTTTTAGGAAGGTCCCTAACCTATTCTCTACCCCTACCAGGAGCGTGGCAATAGTGTTCACAAACAAATGTAGTTTTTTGAGAAAATCACATTTTTGTTTCAACTTTCTAAACGCTCTAGCGGCTAAGGTATTCGACGCAGGTGGGTCAAATAAATAACATCGGTTAGATAATTTAAAGAGCTTTTAGGAAGGTCCCTAACCTATTCTCTACCCCTACCAGGAGCGTGGCAATAGTGTTCACAAACAAATGTAGTTTTTTGAGAAAATCACATTTTTGTTTCAACTTTGTAAACGCTCTAGCGGCTAAGGTATTCGACGCAGGTGAGTCAAATAAATAACATCGGTTAGATAATTTAAAAGAGCTTTTAGGAAGGTTCCTAACCTATTCTCTACCCCCTACCAGGAGCGTGGCAATAGTGTTCACAAACAAATGTAGTTTTTTGAGAAAATCACATTTTTGTTTCAACTTTCTAAACGCTCTAGCGGCTAAGGTATTCGACGCAGGTGGGTCAAATAAATAACATCGGTTAGATTATTTAAAGAGCTTTTAGGAAGGTTCCTAACCTATTCTCTACCCCTACCAGGAGCGTGGCAATAGTGTTCACAAACAAATGTGGTTTTTTGAGAAAATCACATTTTTGTTTCAACTTTGTAAACGCTCTAGCGGCTAAAGTATTCGACGCAGGTGGGTCAAATAAATAACATCGGTTAGATTATTTAAAGAGCTTTTAGGAAGGTTCCTAACCTATTCTCTACCCCTACCAGGAGCGTGGCAATAGTGTTCACAAACAAATGTAGTTTTTTGAGAAAATCACATTTTTGTTTCAACTTTGTAAACGCTCTAGCGGCTAAGGTACTCGACGCAGGTGGGTCAAATAAATTGCACCGGTTAGATTATTTAAAGAGCTTTTAGGAAGGTTCACTAACCTATTCTCTACCCCTACCAGGAGCGTGGCAATAGTGTTCACAAACAAATGTAGTTTTTTGAGAAAATCACATTTTTGTTTCAACTTTCTAAACGCTCTAGCGGCTAAGGTAACCGACGCAGGTGGGTCAAATAAATAACATCGGTTAGATTATTTAAAGAGCTTTTAGGAAGGTCCCTAACCTATTCTCTACCCCTACTAGGAGCGTGGCAATAGTGTTCACAAACAAATGTAGTTTTTTGAGAAAATCACATTTTTGTTTCAACTTTGTAAACGCTCTAGCGGCTAAGGTATTCGACGCAGGTGAGTCAAATAAATAACATCGGTTAGATAATTTACAGAGCTTTTAGGAAGGTTCCTAACCTATTCTCTACCCCTACCAGGAGCGTGGCAATAGTGTTCACAAACAAATGTAGTTTTTTGAGAAAATCACATTTTTGTTTCAACTTTGTAAACGCTCTAGCAGCTAAGGTATTCGACGCAAGTGAGTCAAATAAATAACATCGGTTAGATAATTTAACAGAGCTTTTAGGAAGGTTCCTAACCTATTCTCTACCCCTACCAGGAGCGTGGCAATAGTGTTCACAAACAAATGTAGTTTTTTGAGAAAATCACATTTTTGTTTCAACTTTGTAAACGCTCTAGCGGCTAAAGTATTCGACGCAGGTTAAATAAATAACATCGGTTAGATATTTAAAGAGCTTTTAGGAAGGTTCCTAACCTATTCTCTACCCCTACCAGGAGCGTGGCAATAGTGTTCACAAACAAATGTAGTTTTTTGAGAAAATCACATTTTTGTTTCAACATTTTAAACGCTCTAGCGGCTAAAGTATTCGACGCAGGTGGGTCAAATAAATAACATCGGTTAGATTATTTAAAGAGCTTTTAGGAGGTTCCCTAACCTATTCTCTACCCCTACCAGGAGCGTGGCAATAGTGTTCACAAACAAATGTAGTTTTTTGAGAAAATCACATTTTTGTTTCAACTTTGTAAACGCTCTAGCGGCTAAAGTATTCGACGTAGGTAGGACAAATAAAAAGCATCGGTTAGATTATTTAAGACATTTTAAAATGCTCTAGCGGCTAAAGTATTCGACGCAGGTGAGTCAAATAAATAACATCGGTTAGATAATTTAAAGAGCTTTTAGGAAGGTTCCTAACCTATTCTCTACCCCTACCAGGAGCGTGGCAATAGTGTTCACAAACAAATGTAGCTTTTTGAGAAAATCACATCTTTGTTTCAACTTTCACAAACAAATGTAGCTTTTTGAGAAAATCACATTTTTGTTTCAACTTTGTAAACGCTCTAGCGGCTAAGGTATTCGACGCAGGTGAGTCAAATAAATAACATCGGTTAGATAATTTACAGAGCTTTTAGGAAGGTTCCTAACCTATTCTCTACCCCTACCAGGAGCGTGGCAATAGTGTTCACAAACAAATGTAGTTTTTTGAGAAAATCACATTTTTGTTTCAACTTTGTAAACGCTCTAGCGGCTAAAGTATTCGACGTAAATGGGTCAAATAAATTGCACCGGTTAGATAATTTAAGAAGCTTTTAGGAAAACCCTCAACCTGTTCTCTATCCCTACCAGGAGCGTGGCAATAGTGTTCACAAACAAATGTAGTTTTTTGAGAAAATCACATTTTTGTTTCAACTTTGTAAACGCTCTAGCGGCTAAAGTATTCGACGCAGGTGAGTCAAATAAATAACATCGGTTAGATTATTTAAAGAACTTTTAGGAAGGTTCCTAACCTATTCTCTACCCCTACCAGGAGCGTGGCAATAGTGTTCACAAACAAATGTAGTTTTTTGAGAAAATCACATTTTTGTTTCAACATTTTAAACGCTCTAGCGGCTAAAGTATTCGACGTAGGTGAGTCAAATAAATAACATCGGTTAGATAATTTACAGAGCTTTTAGGAAGGTTCCTAACCTATTCTCTACCCCTACCAGGAGCGTGGCAATAGTGTTCACAAACAAATGTAGTTTTTTGAGAAAATCACATTTTTGTTTCAACTTTGTAAACGCTCTAGCGGCTAAAGTATTCGACGCAGGTGAGTCAAATAAATAACATCGGTTAGATTATTTAAAGAGCTTTTAGGAAGGTTCCTAACCTATTCTCTACCCCTACCAGGAGCGTGGCAATAGTGTTCACAAACAAATGTAGTTTTTTGAGAAAATCACATTTTTGTTTCAACTTTGTAAACGCTCTAGCGGCTAAAGTATTCGACGCAGGTGAGTCAAATAAATAACATCGGTTAGATAATTTAAAGAGCTTTTAGGAAGGTTCCTAACCTATTCTCTACCCCTACTAGGAGCGTGGCAATAGTGTTCACAAACAAATGTAGTTTTTTGAGAAAATCACATTTTTGTTTCAACTTTGTAAACGCTCTAGCGGCTAAGGTATTCGACGCAGGTGAGTCAAATAAATAACATCGGTTAGATTATTTAAAGAGCTTATTAGGAAGGTTCCTAACCTATTCTCTACCCCTACCAGGAGCGTGGCAATAGTGTTCACAAACAAATGTAGTTTTTTGAGAAAATCACATTTTTGTTTCAACTTTCGAAACGTTCTAGCGGCTAAGGTAATCGACGCAGGTGGGTCAAATAAATAACATCGGTTAGATAATTTACAGAGCTTTTAGGAAGGTCCCTAACCTATTCTCTACCCCTACCAGGAGCGTGGCAATAGTGTTCACAAACAAATGTAGTTTTTTGAGAAAATCACATTTTTGTTTCAACTTTGTAAACGCTCTAGCGGCTAAGGTACTCGACGCAGGTGGGTCAAATAAATTGCACCGGTTAGATTATTTAAAGAGCTTTTAGGAAGGTTCACTAACCTATTCTCTACCCCTACCAGGAGCGTGGCAATAGTGTTCACAAACAAATGTAGTTTTTTGAGAAAATCACATTTTTGTTTCAACTTTGTAAACGCTCTAGCGGCTAAAGTATTCGACGCAGGTGAGTCAAATAAATAACATCGGTTAGATAATTTACAGAGCTTTTAGGAAGGTTCCTAACCTATTCTCTACCCCTACCAGGAGCGTGGCAATAGTGTTCACAAACAAATGTAGTTTTTTGAGAAAATCACATTTTTGTTTCAACTTTGTAAACGCTCTAGCAGCTAAGGTATTCGACGCAAGTGAGTCAAATAAATAACATCGGTTAGATAATTTACAGAGCTTTTAGGAAGGTTCCTAACCTATTCTCTACCCCTACCAGGAGCGTGGCAATAGTGTTCACAAACAAATGTAGTTTTTGAGAAAATCACATTTTTGTTTCAACTTTGTAAACGCTCTAGCGGCTAAGGTATTCGACGCAGGTGAGTCAAATAAATAACATCGGTTAGATTATTTAAAGAGCTTTTAGGAAGGTTCCTAACCTATTCTCTACCCCTACCAGGAGCGTGGCAATAGTGTTCACAAACAAATGTAGTTTTTTGAGAAAATCACATTTTTGTTTCAACTTTCTAAACGCTCTAGCGGCTAAAGTATTCGACGCAGGTGGGTCAAATAAATAACATCGGTTAGATTATTTAAAGAGCTTTTAGGAAGGTCCCTAACCTATTCTCTACCCCTACCAGGAGCGTGGCAATAGTGTTCACAAACAAATGTAGTTTTTTGAGAAAATCACATTTTTGTTTCAACTTTGTAAACGCTCTAGCGGCTAAAGTATTCGACGCAGGTGAGTCAAATAAATAACATCGGTTAGATTATTTAAAGAGCTTTTAGGAAGGTTCCTAACCTATTCTCTACCCCTACCAGGAGCGTGGCAATAGTGTTCACAAACAAATGTAGTTTTTTGAGAAAATCACATTTTTGTTTCAACCTTGTAAACGCTCTAGCGGCTAAAGTATTCGACGTAGGTGAGTCAAATAAATAACATCGGTTAGATAATTTACAGAGCTTTTAGGAAGGTTCCTAACCTATTCTCTACCCCTACTAGGAGCGTGGCAATAGTGTTAGGAGCGTGGCAATAGTGTTCACAAACAAATGTAGTTTTTTGAGAAAATCACATTTTTGTTTCAACATTTTAAACGCTCTAGCGGCTAAAGTATTCGACGCAGGCGAGTCAAATAAATAACATCGGTTAGATTATTTAAAGAGCTTTTAGGAAGGTTCCTAACCTATTCTCTACCCCTACCAGGAGCGTGGCAATAGTGTTCACAAACAAATGTAGTTTTTTGAGAAAATCACATTTTTGTTTCAACTTTGTAAACGCTCTAGCGGCTAAGGTACTCGACGCAGGTGGGTCAAATAAATAACATCGGTTAGATTATTTAAAGAACTTTTAGGAGGTTCCCTAACCTATTCTCTACCCCTACCAGGAGCGTGGCAATAGTGTTCACAAACAAATGTAGTTTTTTGAGAAAATCACATTTTTGTTTCAACATTTTAAACGCTCTAGCGGCTAAAGTATTCGACGCAGGTGAGTCAAATAAATAACATCGGTTAGATTATTTAAAGAGCTTTTAGGAGGTTCCCTAACCTATTCTCTACCCCTACCAGGAGCGTGGCAATAGTGTTCACAAACAAATGTAGCTTTTTGAGAAAATCACATTTTTGTTTCAACTTTGTAAACGCTCTAGCGGCTAAGGTATTCGACGCAGGTGAGTCAAATAAATAACATCGGTTAGATTATTTAAAGAGCTTTTAGGAAGGTTCCTAACCTATTCTCTACCCCTACCAGGAGCGTGGCAATAATAGTGTTCACAAACAAATGTAGTTTTTTGAGAAAATCACATTTTTGTTTCAACATTTTAAACGCTCTAGCGGCTAAAGTATTCGACGCAGGTGGGTCAAATAAATTGCACCGGTTAGATTATTTAAAGAGCTTTTAGGAAGGTTCCCTAACCTATTCTCTACCCCTACCAGGAGCGTGGCAATAGTGTTCACAAACAAATGTAGTTTTTTGAGAAAATCACATTTTTGTTTCAACTTTGTAAACGCTTCTAGCGGCTAAGGTATTCGACGCAGGTGAGTCAAATAAATAACATCGGTTAGATAATTTACAGAGCTTTTAGGAAGGTTCCTAACCTATTCTCTACCCCTACCAGGAGCGTGGCAATAGTGTTCACAAACAAATGTAGTTTTTTGAGAAAATCACATTTTTGTTTCAACTTTGTAAACGCTCTAGCGGCTAAAGTATTCGACGCAGGTGAGTCAAATAAATAACATCGGTTAGATAATTTACAGAGCTTTTAGGAAGGTTCCTAACCTATTCTCTACCCCTACCAGGAGCGTGGCAATAGTGTTCACAAACAAATGTAGTTTTTTGAGAAAATCACATTTTTGTTTCAACTTTGTAAACGCTCTAGCGGCTAAGGTATTCGACGCAGGTGAGTCAAATAAATAACATCGGTTAGATAATTTACAGAGCTTTTAGGAAGGTTCCTAACCTATTCTCTACCCCTACCAGGAGCGTGGCAATAATGTTCGCAAACAAATGTAGCTTTTTCAGAAAATCACATTTTTGTTTCAACTTTGTAAACGCTCTAGCGGCTAAGGTACTCGACGCAGGTGGGTCAAATAAATAACATCGGTTAGATTATTTAAAGAGCTTTTAGGAGGTTCCCTAACCTATTCTCTACCCCTACCAGGAGCGTGGCAATAGTGTTCACAAACAAATGTAGTTTTTTGAGAAAATCACATTTTTGTTTCAACTTTTTAAACGCTCTAGCGGCTAAAGTATTCGACGCAGGTGAGTCAAATAAATAACATCGGTTAGATTATTTAAAGAACTTTTAGGAAGGTTCCTAACCTATTCTCTACCCCTACCAGGAGCGTGGCAATAGTGTTCACAAACAAATGTAGTTTTTTGAGAAAATCACATTTTTGTTTCAACATTTTAAACGCTCTAGCGGCTAAAGTATTCGACGTAGGTGAGTCAAATAAATAACATCGGTTAGATAATTTACAGAGCTTTTAGGAAGGTTCTAACCTATTCTCTACCCCTACCAGGAGCGTGGCAATAGTGTTCACAAACAAATGTAGTTTTTTGAGAAAATCACATTTTTGTTTCAACTTTGTAAACGCTCTAGCGGCTAAAGTATTCGACGCAGGTGAGTCAAATAAATAACATCGGTTAGATTATTTAAAGAACTTTTAGGAAGGTTCCCTAACCTATTCTCTACCCCTACCAGGAGCGTGGCAATAGTGTTCACAAACAAATGTAGTTTTTTGAGAAAATCACATTTTTGTTTCAACTTTGTAAACGCTCTAGCGGCTAAGGTACTCGACGCAGGTGGGTCAAATAAATTGCACCGGTTAGATTATTTAAAGAGCTTTTAGGAAGGTTCCTAACCTATTCTCTACCCCTACCAGGAGCGTGGCAATAGTGTTCACAAACAAATGTAGTTTTTTGAGAAAATCACATTTTTGTTTCAACTTTCTAAACGCTCTAGCGGCTAAAGTATTCGACATAGGTGAGCCAAATAAATAACATCGGTTAGATTATTTAAGAAGCTTTTAGAAAAGCCCTAACCTATTCTCTACCCCTACCAGGAGCGTGGCAATAGTGTTCACAAACAAATGTAGTTTTTTGAGAAAATCACATTTTTGTTTCAACTTTCTAAACGCTCTAGCGGCTAAGGTAATCGACGCAGGTGGGTCAAATAAATTGCACCGGTTAGATTATTTAAAGAGCTTTTAGGAAGGTCCCTAACCTATTCTCTACCCCTACCAGGAGCGTGGCAATAGTGTTCACAAACAAATGTAGTTTTTTGAGAAAATCACATTTTTGTTTCAACTTTGTAAACGCTCTAGCGGCTAAGGTACTCGACGCAGGTGGGTCAAATAAATAACATCGGTTAGATTATTTAAAGAACTTTTAGGAGGTTCCCTAACCTATTCTCTACCCCTACCAGGAGCGTGGCAATAGTGTTCACAAACAAATGTAGTTTTTTGAGAAAATCACATTTTTGTTTCAACATTTTAAACGCTCTAGCGGCTAAAGTATTCGACGGCTAAATAATTCGACGCAGGTGGGTCAAATAAATAACATCGGTTAGATTATTTAAAGAGCTTTTAGGAAGGTTCCTAACCTATTCTCTACCCCTACCAGGAGCGTGGCAATAGTGTTCACAAACAAATGTAGTTTTTTGAGAAAATCACATTTTTGTTTCAACTTTGTAAACGCTCTAGCGGCTAAGGTATTCGACGCAGGTGAGTCAAATAAATAACATCGGTTAGATTATTTAAAGAACTTTTAGGAAGGTTCCTAACCTATTCTCTACCCCTACCAGGAGCGTGGCAATAGTGTTCACAAACAAATGTAGTTTTTTGAGAAAATCACATTTTTGTTTCAACATTTTAAACGCTCTAGCGGCTAAAGTATTCGACGCAGGTGGGTCAAATAAATAACATCGGTTAGATTATTTAAAGAGCTTTTAGGAAGGTTCCCTAACCTATTCTCTACCCCTACCAGGAGCGTGGCAATAGTGTTCACAAACAAATATAGTTTTTTTGAGAAAATCACATTTTTGTTTCAACATTTTAAACGCTCTAGCGGCTAAAGTATTCGACGTAGGTGAGTCAAATAAATAACATCGGTTAGATAATTTACAGAGCTTTTAGGAAGGTTCCTAACCTATTCTCTACCCCTACCAGGAGCGTGGCAATAGTGTTCACAAACAAATGTAGTTTTTTGAGAAAATCACATTTTTGTTTCAACATTTTAAACGCTCTAGCGGCTAAAGTATTCGACGCAGGTGGGTCAAATAAATAACATCGGTTAGATTATTTAAAGAGCTTTTAGGAAGGTTCCTAACCTATTCTCTACCCCTACCAGGAGCGTGGCAATAGTGTTCACAAACAAATGTAGTTTTTTGAGAAAATCACATTTTTGTTTCAACATTTTAAACGCTCTAGCGGCTAAAGTATTCGACGCAGGCGAGTCAAATAAATAACATCGGTTAGATTATTTAAAGAGCTTTTAGGAAGGTTCCTAACCTATTCTCTACCCCTACCAGGAGCGTGGCAATAGTGTTCACAAACAAATGTAGTTTTTTGAGAAAATCAAATTTTTTCAACATTTTAAACGCTCTAGCGGCTAAAGTATTCGACGCAGGTGAGTCAAATAAATAACATCGGTTAGATTATTTAAAGAGCTTTTAGGAAGGTTCCTAACCTATTCTCTACCCCTACCAGGAGCGTGGCAATAGTGTTCACAAACAAATGTAGTTTTTGAGAAAATCACATTTTTGTTTCAACTTTGTAAACGCTCTAGCGGCTAAAGTATTCGACGCAGGTGAGTCAAATAAATAACATCGGTTAGATAATTTACAGAGCTTTTAGGAAGGCCCCTAACCTATTCTCTACCCCTACCCCTACCAGGAGCGTGGCAATAGTGTTCACAAACAAATGTAGTTTTTTGAGAAAATCACATTTTTGTTTCAACTTTGTAAACGCTCTAGCGGCTAAAGTATTCGACGCAGGCGAGTCAAATAAATAACATCGGTTAAGATTATTTAAAGAACTTTTAGGAAGGTCTCTAACCTATTCTCTACCCCTACCAGTAGTGTGGCAATAGTGCTCACAAACAAATGTAGTTTTTTGAGAAAATCACATTTTTGTTTCAACATTTTAAACGCTCTAGCGGCTAAAGTATTCGACGTAGGCGAGTCAAATAAATAACATCGGTTAGATAATTTACAGAGCTTTTAGGAAGGTTCCTAACCTATTCTCTACCCCTACCAGGAGCGTGGCAATAATGTTCACAAACAAATGTTGTTTTTTGAGAAAATCACATTTTTGTTTCAACCTATTCTCTACCCCTACCAGGAGCGTGGCAATAGTGTTCACAAACAAATGTAGTTTTTTGAGAAAATCACATTTTTGTTTCAACATTTTAAACGCTCTAGCGGCTAAAGTATTCGAAGCAGGTGGGTCAAATAAATTGCACCAGTTAGATTATTTAAAGAGCTTTTAGGAGGTTCCCTAACCTATTCTCTACCCCTACCAG
>NW_026089623.1:19551984-19575274 GCF_024586455.1 Bactrocera neohumeralis
GCCAAATTTTCCCAAAAATGCTTGTTTGGAGGCACGCGAATTTTAGCGCCCCGTTTTTTCAAACTGGAAGATTCAAAGTCACTCCGGAGGTTGCGCACAATGATGTCGATCGTCCCGACGAAGACGGTCGTACCATTCAGCGGGATTTCTTCCGTTCCCGAAAGCTTTTGAGGTTTCAGATCATTTGCGTTCAAAGTTGATCTGTCATTATTATGTTTCACAATCTTCATGCGCCGAAACTGAGTAATGGAACCCGACTGAGTATGAAGCAGTTATCGAATACAAGGGACAGCCTTCGAACGTATTCAATTTCCAGGGAAAATTGCCTTTGCGTTGACAATCAACAGGACACAAGGAAATCGGGAAATGCTATGTTTTTCACACGGCCAGATATACATATGTGGCGTGTTGACGAGTAGGAAACCCATCTTATCTGTATATTTACGCACCAGAACAGAAATCAAAAAATTATGTTTTATTAAGCTGCGCTACATTAAAAGAAATGTAAAAAATCGAAAATAAATCATCTTCAACACAACATAATTTCAACTTTTTTTCATTTCAAAACACATAATTTCACGCAGGACATTGGTTGTGGGGTCAGCTAGTTTACAATAAAGAATATATACCCAAATTTTTATTTAGTTATTTCCGTATTTGTACATACAACGTGCATAAGTAAGTACTTATTTATTAAAACAAACAAAACATGTATATATTTCAATAAAAAAAAGAACACAAATAATTCAATAAATAAAGTTGATAATTTTTTGATGAAAAATTACCTTAAGAAAAATTCATATTATTAAAAAGTTCTTCATTTAACCTTATCAAAAACAAATTATTGATATTTTGTGCGTTAAGCCTGGAACGATGCTTAGTTAAAATTAACGAAAGAGCACTAAAGGCACGTTCCACTGAAGTCTGACTACATGGAACAGATAGAACTACTTCGGCTAATTTGGCTAAAGCTGCCCATTTTTAACTTATAAAATTTAAGCTAACAAAACTGCAATGCGTGTTAATCCAAAATGAAAAATGACAAAAAACGCCGAGTATGGAAAAACCGATGACAAAAAAAAAAACAATCATTGTATAGAGAAATTCACTTAGAGAACAGTATATTTGCATGGTCTTCCTGATTAATTACCTACTCACAATACAACTTAAATTAACGGTTAATCGTGCATGTACCCAAAACTGTTAATATTTACACCAAAAACAATTAAACTTTAACATAAATTTATAAATATACATACTCTCTAAGAGAATAAAAAATTGCTCAAGTGCACTCTCTGCTGCATAACTGACTTTATCAGCGATACAAAATACTGAGTGCTGAAACCTGAGATGAGAAAAAGAAACTTAACGCTCTTGTGAGGAGTATTATTTTGAGGAGCACGTACGTATGCGGAAAATATTAGAGCGACAAGCTAAGATAAGTATTAAAGAGAAATATTCTAGAAGAGCACTCTTTCCTTGAACTCACAATTGAGGAAATCAAAATTTACATTGCTCCTCAATTGTGTTGTACTGAGGAGGAAGATAAAAATTTTACTCCTCAGTGATGAGTATTTGCGAACTCTGGCTTGAATGCGCTTATCCGCTTGGGGGGAAATTAGGGTAATGGGGCAGATTTTATTTGAGTTTTGTACTACTCGTCCGCCCATTCCCGTAATTTCATAGTTCGCATGTTTTGTTGGCAGTTTTAGCCTATTTTGTGCCCTATACGCTATGAATGATCGTTGCGATCCTTGGTCTCTTAGGACTCTTAGTTTGAACAGTTCTCCTCGGTGTTCGATGGAGACAACTGCTGTGGGTAGTAGTACTCTACTATGATTTTCGCTGTGTAGCGTTTGAGTTTTTAATGCCTTTGAACAACATGGTGTCTCTTGGCAATTTTCTTGGGTTTTTGTTTCGGGAGTTGCTGTTGCAGCTAAACCCGTGGCTTTTTTTGAAAAAGCGCTGCTATGAGATGTGTTGGGAAAGTTATTGAGATGTAACATAGAATGATGCCTTTTGTGGCAATATACGCAATTAAATTTGCTTTCGCAAGTATTAAGATTGTGTGAGTGGGTCAAGCAGTTTGTACAGAGTCTTTTTGACCTGACAAAGTTGCATTTCCTTTCAGTGAAAATTCATTTCTTTTAAATTATCTCAGCAAGCTTTTAACTTATGCCCTCCAGAACATAGTTGTTCATATTTCAGAGTTGTACCGTTTGAATCGGTGAAGATGCAAATCGAGGCATTATTTAATTAAGCTGTCACTCTCGGAAATGAATTTAATATACGAAATGTATTTGCCCCTTTTTGCTTTGTAGCACCTTGCTTCGAGCGTGTAGCTTCTGCAGGTGTACATGGACTTTTGTCATCCATAATCATTTTGGGAATTCTTAAGAATTCTCCTTTTGATTCTTTTGAATCTGTGCTCATTCAGAAAATTTGATTTAATAAAATATATATGTATATTTTATTATGATGAAAAATGTGTCACCGAAAATCTTTAATAAATAAGAGTTTTTACCTTCTTTACCACCACAAGAGTTGTTTAATAAATGAAAATGTTAGTATATATTGTATAAAATGTATTTCACTTTATAAAAGTACAGAGGAAACTTCTTCTTTTACCACCACAAGATTTGTTTAATAAATGGAAAATGTTATTAATATTGTATACATGTATTTCACTTTATAAATGTACAGAGGAAACTTTAATAATCACCATTTCGAAGCTAATTTCATGATGAAAAATGGCGAAACTCGGAAGAAAAACGCTGATGCTGCTCGATGACGAAAATTCGGGCAAAAAACTGATGATGCCGCTCGATGGCGAAACTTCGGGAAAAAAACGCTGATGCCGCTCGCTGGCGAAAAAACCAGCTGGGAAATAAACTGATGCGTGGTGAATTCGGGAACAAACGCTGATGGAAATTCGAGAAATAAAACTTATGTTGCTCGGTAAACACTGTTTGCACACGCGTGGTCGGTGCTCGATGATGAAAATTCGGGAAAACACGGATGATGAAAATTCGGGAACAAACGCCGATAAAAATTCAACATAACCGACTCTCTGCGAAGTGAGTTGCTGAGTTGCTGATGAGTTCGAACGCGAAGTGAGTTGCTAATCTCCTTTTGTGCGTGGAATCAGCTGGTATGATGTGGGTGGTTGGTGTGTAGTGGAATGTAAGCTTTGGTGGTTTGTGACGTGGGTATGATGAAGGTGCGTGTCAATGTTGTAGAGATTGATGTGGTGTGATCGTGGTGTGTGTGTGGATGCCTGGAGGAGGATGCTCATTTTTACAGCAAGTCTTAAAAAGGACTATGACAATAAAAGTTTGAGATTTTTCAAAACGAGCTGCGAACTATCCTAAATCCATCAGCACTTTCATTACGAGCGCTGATCAATACAGTGTTTATGACTCATTGCTATCGCTGGGCGATGCGCCGCCACCAGGCCGAATCACATGAAGTAGCCACACGTGGACAGAACGAAATCAGCTTTAATTGTTGCAAATACAAAGCCGTCAATCAGTGAAAAGTGCAAGTCAAAGAACACCCTCTAATTACCTGCACCACTTTCAAGGCGCTTCTGGTACAACAGTGGTTCGAGTTTGTGAAATCGGTGACAGCAGTTATTCAAGTGAGGACCAGTTATAAGGAAGCAAGAGCGTTGCTGGGCTAAGGCTCCCAAATCAACTTTATGACGGAGGACTTGGCACAGAAGTTGCAAATTCGTCGTCAACACAAAACGTTAAGTATAATAGGAATTGGAAATTAAAATACGAAAATGGTGACAAAATTAAGCGTATTAATAATTACGAATTTTTCGGCGGAATTATGGATAATGTGGCGTATTTCGGCCAGCCATACAGACCATGACATCAACGTTAAGCTGGAAATATCGCACAACATTAATGTTGGGCGAATTAAAAGTGGTCCTAATCAGCCACCGCTACAGAAACCCCTTTCAGGGTGGATTGTACAAGCATTCTCAGTCTTCCACCTTCTGTAACTAGCACATTATTCGGTAGCCTATTAAATTTGGGCCTTAGAACAATTATCTTCAGAAACAAATGGCTTCAAACTTCAAACAGAGCAAAAATACTGTGAAAACTTTTTCATTAACACAACTCAAGTATTGCCTTCAGGACGGCTTCAAGCCAGGATACCCTTTAGAGCTGATCGTAAATTACTCGGTCACACATATGAAACCGCTGTTCGGCGGTTCGTAAAATGTATCTGAACTTTATATATGAATCCTGAGCACTGGGTCACATGAGCAAAACAAACAATAAGATCCAGAGTGAGCCACACTATTTCATTCCGCATCAATGCGTTTTATTGCCCGAAAGCAAAATAATCAAGTTACGTGTTGTTTTTGACCCTTCGAACGTACTTTATCTCAAATTTCATTAACTGAACTTATGATGGTACGCCAAACCATCCAAAAAGAATTGTACTCAACTTCTTCGTTTATGCAGACGTAAGTATGCTCTAACGGTAGACATTACTAAAATATATATAATTGGCACAGAAGAGATTTTTAAACGGTTTTTTTATTTTGCATACTTTTGGCAAATGTACTGAGGCGAATTCTTATCTTTTTTTTTTACCTATTTGTTAGTTTTCTTTATTTAATTGGCGGACCCTTATAAAAATAATTTTCGACAAAAATGTTTGGCTAATTTACACTATGTGGCCAAACAAATAAAAAGGCCCTACTATCCTAACTTTATAAACAAATTGCTCATGTGATCTTATTTCTATTATATTTGGTGGTGTTTTTTTATTTAGCGTGTATAAATATCTATATGTATATAACCAGTGCAAGTAGTACAGTAGTAGGCTAATACTTGCTCTAAAGTTCTCAAAATTTATCTATTTTTTTAAATTTGATACGTATAGATTTTATAGTATAATTTAAGTAATAAACGGTGAAATTATATTTTTTTTGAATTTCCAACAGATACAGCAACATTTTAACCGAGCGGTTCTGTACTGTGATAGAGTCACAAGTCTCTGCAATTGAGATTTTAAATTAGGGAGAATTTTTGTGGCTTGAGATAGGGTTACCAGATCGGTCCAACGAAAAATCAGTACATCTCCATTAAAAAAGCAAAAAATAAAGTTTTAAGACACATTCAAGAATTTATATACATCAACAATACTTTTTTCATGTCATACTGTACACGGCATGAAAAACAAGTATTATTGATCTTAGAGAAGAAATTAGAAAGGGCACCCACCGCCATCGAGAAAAGAAAGGGCAAAGCAAGGGGATTGTTTTTGCAAAGCGGACGTAAAAGCATAATTGCCTTTCTTTTCATTTTTGTTACAGTTGCCAATAACTGCAAGTACTCCAAATATTATCTGTAAAATGAATTTAATTTTCGAAATAATTTCACTGTCGACATCATATTTATAACCTCACAAGTCTTGATCTGTACACTTACCGATAACTTGGGAAACGAATTCCAAAAGTTTGAAAACTGGAGCTTCCAATACCTAATTACATTCACATCCGTTTTCGTACGACAAGTATGAAAATTAAACGAAAACACGATTGATTTGAAAGAATTATAAACGTTTTTGACAATGTTGGTGACTGTGAATAACAGTATCGAAAGTCTCGATAACTTCGATATATTTTGTTTTCATCCGATTTAAAAAGCGTTCAGTGCGTTTATCGAATTTGCGCGTGTGTGTATCCAATAAAATTGGATAAATTTGCGAAAAAAAGGCGTTCGGCCGAAAATCAGAACATTTCATTGAAAATCAGTGTATCAGTACGGAGTCTAAAATCAGTACATCTGGTAACCCTAATGTGAGACGATTTTTATTCAGTACGTGACAGTCACAAACAGAGAATTGTGACTAGTTGAAATCAAAATATGTACTTTAGTCACAAAATATTGTCCCAAATTTTGAAGAAAAATATGCAGCAACTCTAACACGAAAAAGTTAAAAATAAATTAATTTCACATCCTTAAAATTCTGAAACACAGTCAAAACTTATTTTCATTTTTATTGGTAATTATGCTTTTTGACTATGTTATAGAAACTTTAATATTTGTTATCGACATATTTATTTTCATTCATGTGTAAATACATCTCTGATTAGATCTGTTCGTTTTCAATTGAGAGATTTTTGTGACTGTCACGTACTGAATAGCAAAATCGTCTCAAGTAGGGTTACCAGATGTACTGATTTTTAGACTCCCGTACTGATACACTGATTTTCAATGAATTGTACTGATTTTCGGCGCGAACGCCTTTTTTTTTCGCAAATTTAGAAATTTTATTGGATACACACACGCGCACATTCGATAAACGCACTGAACGCTTTTTAAATCGGATGAAAAGAAAAACAAAAATATATCGATCGTTATCGAGACTTTCGATACTGTTATTCACAGTCACCAACATTGTCAAAAACGTTTTATCACTTATCAAATCAATCGTGTTTTCGTTTAATTTTCATACTTGTCGTACGAAAACGGATTGAATGTAATTATATTGGAAGCTCCAGTTTTCAAACTTTTGAACAAATAATGCATAAGTTCAAAGTTATCGGTAAGTGTACAGATCAAGACTTGTGAGGTTATAAATATGATTGAAGTGAAATTATTCTACGAAAATTAAATTCATTTTCTAGGATAATATTTGGAGTACTTGTCAGTTATTGGCAACTGTAACAAAAATGAAAAGAAAAGGCAATTATGCTTTTACGTCCGCTTTGCAAAAAACAATCCCCTTGCTTTGCCCTTTCTTTTGCTCATGGCGGTGGGTGCCCTTTCTAATGTATTCTAAGATAAATAATACTTGTTTTTCATGGCGTATACAGTATGACATGAAAAAGTATTGTTGATGTATATAAAGCTTGAATGGGAAGCGGTGAAAACTTTATTTTTTTTTTGCTTTTTTTTAATGGAGATGCTGATTTTTCGTTGGACCGATCTGGTAACCCTATCTCAAGCCACAAAAAATTCTCCCTAATTTAAAATCTCAATTGCAGAGCCAGACTCTATCACAGTACAGAACCGCTCGGTTAAAATGTTGCTGTATCTGTTGGAAATTCAAAAAAAATATAATTTCACCGTTTATTACTTAAATTATACTATAAACGCCTGTTTCGGCCAAATTTAAAAAAAAATAAATAAATTTTGAGAACGGAGAGCAAGTATTAGCCTACTACTGTACTACTTGCACTGGTTATATACATATAGATATTTATACACGCTAAATAAAATATAGACAAATGCCAAACCAAATATAATAGAAATAAGATCACATGAGCAATTTGTTTATAAAGTTAGGATAGAAGGTCCTTTTTATTTGTTTGGCCACATAGTGTAAATTAGCCAAACATTTTTCTCGATGAATGATTTTTATAAGAGTTAGCCAATTAAATAGGAGAAATCTTAACAAATATGTAAAAAAAAGATAAGAATTCGCCTCAGTACATTTGCCAAAAGTATGCAAAATAAAAAAAAACCGTTTAAAAATCTCTTCTGTGCCAATTATATATATTTTAGTAATGTCTACCGTTAGAGCATACACGTCTGCATAAACGAAGAGATGTTGAGTACAATTTTTGGATGGTTTGGCGTACCATCATAAGTTCAGTTAATGAAATTTGAGATAAAGTACGTTCCGAAGGGTCAAAAACAAATATTTGATTATTTTGCTTTCGGGCAATAAAAGTTATTGATGCGGAATGAAGTAGTATGCCTCAATGGGAATATATTGTTCGTTTTGCTCATGTGACCCAGTGCTCAGGATTCATATATAAATATAATATACATATGAACCGCCGAACAGCGGTTTCATATGTGTGACCGAGTAATTTACGATCAGCTCTAAAGGGTATCCTGGCTTGAATTGAAGGCAATACTTGAGTTGTGTTAATGAAAAAGTTTTCACAGTATTTTTGCTCATGTTTACATATGCCATTTGTTTCTGAAGATAATTTTTCTAAGGCCCAAATTTAATAGGCTACCGAATAATGTGCTAGTTACAGAAGGTGGAAGACTGAGAATGCTTGTACAATCCACCCTGATAGGGGTTTCTGTAGCATGCTGATTATGGACCACTTTTAATTTGCCCAACATTAATGTTGTGCGATATTTCCAGCTTAACGTTGATGTCATGGTCTGTATGGTTGGCCGAAATACGCCACATTATCCATAATTCCGCCGAAAATTCATACATACGCTTAATTTTGTCACCATTATGTATCTTAATTTCCAATTCCTATTATACTTAACGTTTTGTGTTGACGAAATTTGCAACTTCTGTGCCAAGCATCCCTCCGTCATAAAGTTGATTTGGGAGCCTTAGCCCAGCAACGCTCTTGCTTCCTTATAACTGAACCTCACTTGAATAACTTGTCACCGATTTCACAAACTCGAACCACTGTTGTACCAGAAGCGCCTTGAAAGTGGTGCATAAAATTAGAGGGTGTTCTTTGACTTGCCTTTTCACTGATTGACGGCTTTGTATTTGCAACAATTAAAGCTGAAATCATTGGTCCACGTGAACTACTTCATGTGATTCGGCCTGGTGGCGGCTCATCGCCCAGCGATTTACAATGAGTCATAAACACTTTATTGATCATCGCTCGTAATGAAAGTGCTGCGATGGATAGGATAGTTCGCAGCTCGTTTTGAAAAACAAACTTTTATTGTCTGGTTTAAGACTTGCTGTAAAAATGAGCATCCTCCTCCAGGCATCCACACACACACCACACGATCACACCACATCAACTTCACAACATTGACACGCACCTTCATCATACCCACGTCACAAACCACCAAAGCTTACATTCCACTACACACCAACCACCCACATCATACCAGCTGATTCCACACACAAAAGGAGAAAAATATGAGCTTCGAACTCATCAGCAACTCACTTCGCTTTCATCATCCAGCGACCACGCATGTGCAAACAGTGTTTACCGAGTTTCAGAGAGTCAGTTTTATTTCTTGAATTTTCATCGGCGTTTGTTCCCGAATTTTCATCATTTGTTTACATGAATTTTCATCATCGAGCACCGACCACGCGTGTGCAAACAGTGTTTACCGAGCAAGAAAAGTTTTATTTCTCGAATTTCCATCAGCGTTTGTTCCCGAATTTTCATCATCAGTTTATTTACATATGTTTCGCCAGCGAGCGGCATCAGCAGTTTATTTGCGATATTTCGCCATCGAGCGGCATCAGCGTTTTTTCCCGAATTATATATCGAGCAGCATCAGCGATTTTCTTCCGAGTTTCGCCATTTTCATCCAGTTTCGGAATTATAAAAATTTGATTATTAAAGTTTCCTCTGTACATTTATAAAGTGAAATACATTGTATACAATATTAATAACATTTTCCATTTATTAAACAAATCTTGTGGTGGTAAAGAAGAAGTCTGTCTGTACTTTTATAAAGTGAAATACATTTTATACAATATTACTAACATTTTTCATTTATTAAACAACTCTTGTGGTGGTAAAGAGGAAATGGTAACAACTCTTATTTATTAAAATGCACCCATCCAAAACAGGTAATATCCATTATAATAAAAATATCCATATATATTTTATTAAATCAAATTTTCTGAATGAGCACAGATTCAAAAGAATCCAAAGCAGAATTCTTAAGAATTCCAAAAATGATTACTGATGATAAAAGTCCATGTACACCTGCAGAAGCTACACGCTCGAAGCAAGGTGCTACAAAGCAAAAAAGGGGGAAAGACATGTCGTATATTAAATTCATTTCCGAAAGTGACAGCTTAATTAAATACTGCACTTGATTTGCATCTTCACCGATTCAGGAAACTCTGAAATATGAACAACTATGTTCTGGAGGGCATAAGTTAAAACCGTAAGAAAAAAAGAAATGAATGTCCTGAAAGGAACAACTTTGTCAAGAAAAAGACTGTACAGATCGCTTGTCCCACTCACACAATCTTAATACTTGCGTAAGCAAATTTAATTGCGTATATTGCCACAAAAGGCATCATTCTATGTTACATCTCAATAACTTTCCCAACACATCTCATAGCAGTGCTTTTTCAAAAAAAGCCACGGGTTTAGTTGCAACAGCAACTCCCGAAACAAAAACCCAAGAAAATTGCCAAGAGACACCATGTTGTTCAAAGGCATTAAAAACTCAAACGCTACACAGCGAAAATCATAGTAGAGTACTACTACCCACAGCAGTTGTCTCCATCGAACACCGAGGAGAACTGTTCAAACTAAGAGCCCTAATAGACCAAGGATCGCAACGATCATTCATAGCGTCTAGGGCACAAAATAGGCTAAAACTGCCAACAAAACATGCCAACTATGAAATTACGGGAATGGGCGGAAGAGTAGTACAAAACTCAAATAAAATCTGCCCCATTACATATAATTTCCCAAGCGGATAATGCATTCAAGCCAGAGTTCGCAAATACTCATCACTGAGGAGTAAAATTTTTATCTTCCTCCTCAGTACAACACAATTGAGGAGCAATAAATTTTGATTTCCTCAATTGTGAGTTCAAAGGAAAGAGTGCTCTTCTAGAATATTTCTCTTTAATACTTATCTTATTTTTTCGCTCTAATATTTTCCGCATACGTACGTGCTCCTCAAAATAATACTCCTCACAAGAGCGTTAAGTTTCTTTTTCTCATCTCAGGTTTCAGCACTCAGTATTTTGTATCGCTGATAAAGTCAGTTATGCAGCAGAGAGTGCACTTGAGCAATTTTTTATTCTCTTAGAGAGTATGTATATTTATAAATTTATGTTAAAGTTTAATTGTTGTTGGTGTAAATATTAAGGGTTTTGGGTACATGCATGATTAACCGTTAATTTAAGTTGTATTGTGAGTAGGTAATTAATTAGGAAGACGATGCAAAAATACTGTTCTCTAAGAGAATTTCTCTATACAATGATTGTTTTTTTTTGTCATCGGTTTTTCCATACTCGGCGTTTTTTGAATTGTCATTTTGGATTAAGACGCATTGCAGTTTTGTTAGCTTAAAATTTTATAAGTTAAAAATGGGCAGCTTTTAGCCAAAATTAGCCGAAGTAGTTCTATCTGTTCCATGTAGTCAGACTTCAGTGGAACGTGCCTTTAGTGCTCTTTCGTTAATTTTAACTAAGCATCGTTCCAGGCTCAACGCACAAAATATCAATAATTTGTTTTTGATAAGGTTAAATGAAGAACTTTTTAATAATATGAATTTTTCTTAAGGTAATTTTTCATCAAAAAATTATCAACTTTATTTATTGAATTATTTGTGTTCTTTTTTTATTGAAATATATACATGTTTTGTTTGTTTTAATAAATAAGTACTTACTTATGCACGTTGTATGTACAAATACGGAAAATAACTAAATACAAATTTGAGTGTCTATTCTTTATTTGTAAAACTAGCTGACCCCACAACCAATGTCCTGCGTGAAATTATGTGTTTTGAAATGAAAAAAGTTGAAATTATATTGTGTCGAACATGATTTATTTTCGATTTTTGTACATTTTTTTTTTAATGCAGCGCAGCTTAATAAACATAATTTTTTGATTTCTGTTCTGGTGCGTAAATATACAGACGCCACATATGTATATCTGGCCGTGTGAAAAACATAGCATTTCCCGATTTCCTTGTGTCCTGTTGATTGTCAACTCAAAGGCAATTTGCCCTGGAAATTTAATACGTTCGAAGGCTGTCCCTTGTATTCGATAACTGCGTCATAATCAGTCGGGTTCCATTACTCAGTTTCGGCGCATGAAGATTGTGAAACATAATAATGACAGATCCAACTTTGAGACGCAAATGATCCTGGGGCATACCAAGCCTTCCAAAGAATTTGGAAAGTCCACTGGATAATTAAATTTTTTAAAAATTAATTTAATGAAACCCTTTATAAAATAAAAATGTACCAAAAATTTAAAAAACCGCCCCCAAACTCAAAACCCCTGGAAAATTTTGGGCCAATTCTTTTTTTTAAATTTTGGTTGAAGTTAAAGGTTTTTTTTCGGGGGAAAAAAATTCGTTTTTCCCGGCCCCCAAAAAAAACCCCTTTTTCCCCCTTAAACGTTACCCTTTTCCAGGGAGAAGTGGGAAAAATTTGGAAACCAAAAAGAACTTTTTCCCCCAAAATTTTCTTTTTGGGGGTTTTGGGTTTTTCTTTTTTTTTTAAAATTAAAACCCAAAGCGGCGCTTATTTTTTTTTTCCGGGAAAAAAATTATTAAAAATTCAGTAAAAATTTTGGGAAACGGGTGATCTTCTTTTGGGAAATTTTTTCCCAAACCCCAAGGGAGGTTGGCGCTTTAGGTCGGCTTCCCGCCATAAACAGGCACCCCAAAGAAAAAAAGGAAGGGGGTAAATCGGCATATGCGGTTTGGATCGGGTCAAAAAAACTTAATAAGAATTCCACGTTTTGGGGTTTTAAAAGCGGGGGTGTTTGAGGGTCCCTTGAAATTTGGGAAAATCAGGTATGGTGATAATAAAAAAAGAGGTTTCCAAACACACATTCTTTTTTTTTTGGATCCGGAAAGGTGATTACACCAGATCAAATTGGTGAAATCATTTCTGCTGAGATTTCTGATCCAGAGATAGATCCTGAATTATACGAAGCGATGAAAACCAATATGATTCATGGACCTTGCTAACCTTACACTCCCACTTTGGTTTGTATGTTTGACAATAAATGCACGAAACACTACTCATGTGCTTTTCTTACGGAAACGGGAATGGGAAATGATGGATATTAACTGTATCGGCGTCACTCACCAGATGACAATGGCAGAACATTTAGCATTTAGAGGCGTGAATATCGACGTTAACAACACATCGAAGTTGACAACACATGGGTCGTACCATATTCGCCCCTTTTGTTTAATTCACATTCAAAAATCATGTCAATGTTGAATATTGCAGATTGGTGAAATCGATCAAATACGTTTGCAAGTACGTCACCAAAGAAAGCAACATAGCGGTTATTGGCCTTGAACAATATGAGATCAGCAGTATCAAATGGGTCGATATATGAACCGCAATAAAGCGCTTTGTAGGATGTTTACTTTTGCAATTCATGAAAGTTTTCCGACTGTTGTGCGTCTCGCGGTTCAACTTCATTTAAGTCATTGCGTATTGTGAATGGTACAGTGTGTGCAACATTTTGAGAAGCATGCCAGCAGAAGCATTTGCTGGAACATGATAATCACTGGAAACAGACGAAGGACAATGCGATAGTACTTCGCATGCCACTGAAGTTCGCATACTTTTCGCGAAATATTTCGACATTTCGACATATCCGCCTTTAAATTCGCGTTAATTATGGGACACAAGAAAATGACATTGCCGATGACATTTTACATTGTATTCGCTAAGAATGGGCAAATTTCGGTTGATACTTCCAGTGGTTTGATATCAATTTCACCTCCCTTTTGTCAATTCACTTCAACGGAAGATGAACTCATCACGAATGTTTATCCGAACATTGGCCAAATTATCGTAACTGCGATAGCTTGAGTGCAAGAGCAATTTTAGCTGCCAAAATTACCGATGTTAGTGATTTAAACTGGAAGATTCAAAGTCAAGTTCCGGGAGGTTTGCGCTCATATAAATCGATCGATCGTCTTGACAAGGAAGACGAAACCGTAAATTATCCAGTGGAATTTTCAAATACCATACCAAGCCTGCCCCAGCATCATTTGCGTCTTAAAGTTGGATCTGTCATTATTATGTTTCACAATCTTCATGCGCCGAAACTGTGTAATGGGACCCGAATGATTATGACGTAGTTATCGAATACAAGGGACAGCCATTTCAGTTCAAACGTATTCAATTACCAGGGAAAATTGCCCTTGCGTTGACAATCAACAGGACACAAGGAAATCGGGAAATGTTATGTTTTTCACACGGCCAGATATATGTGGTGTGTTGACGGGTTGGAAACCCATCTTCTCTATATATTTACGCACCAGAACAGAAATCAAAAAATTATGTTTATTAAGTTGCGAAAAAAAAAAAATGTAGAAAAATCGTAAATAAATCATTTTCGACAGAATATAATTTCAACTTTTTTTCATTTCAAAACACATAATTTCACACAGGGCAACGGCTGCGGGGTCAGCTAGTATATATATATATATATATAATATATAAAATTATATAATAAATTATGTAAGTAAAATAAAAATATATTTATATATTATATATTTATAACAGTGTAAACATAATCGTTTCATTTTTAAAAATAAATATAAAAATATTCAAACAAATAATATGATTGTTATTAAACAACTATTTATAAAATATATACCCGAAAAATAAAATGTATATAAATTAAATATATATAAATATAAATGGATATATGTTATATAAAGCTTTTGAGAGAATCATTAAATGAAAATAAAAAATATTATAAACGCTAAATACTTTCTTGTTTTCTTTCAATATTTATTATTAAAAGGCAAATTATAAGTGTTGTGATGATTCATATTAAACACAACTACATATAATATACAAAAAACAAAAAAAAACATAGTAACACGAAAGAAATGAACGATGTGGTATATTATATAATAAATGTTTTAGAGAATTATAACATCAAGTTAAGAATTTGAACACTCAAGTGTTGTGAATCTATTATAATATACAAATAAAAAAGCATATATATATATATATATAGTAACACAAAACGATGGTGTTATGGTATATTATTATAATAATTGTTTGAGATAATCGTAACATGAAACTAAGAATTTGAACTCGAAATACTTTGTTTACAACAATTACTGTTGAAAGCAAAGTATAAGTGTTGTGATTCTATTATAATATACAAATAAAAAGCATATATATAGAGTAACACAAAACGATGTGTTATAACTGTTTAAGAGAATTATAACATTAAACAAAGAATTCAAAGTCAAAAAACAATGCTTTTAAAAAACATTTATTAAATTAAAAGCAAAGGTGTAAATATTGTAAACCTTATTTGAAAAATATTATAATATACAAAAAGTAATATAGAGGTGGAGAAATACAAATAAAAGAATATAGTTTATAAAGTGATATAAGTAAATTATTTTCATATGAGTATTAAATTTATAATCATTTATACATCATTTCTAATATATTTATTCAATACTAAAACAACAAGAGCAAAAACACAACAACAAATAAACGGTGTGATTTTCTAAACACAGTTAAACTAAAACATGTCATGTTTTACGCGTCAAAAGTGAGTCAACACTTCTGTTTTCGTTTTTTCATTTGGAGTATAATCGTAGAAGTTTTTAGATGTGCCAACTCGGGAGCAAGCCACATACAATTGGCCGTGTGAAAAACACGAACTCTCCAAATTTAAACCGACAATAGTCAACGATTGACCTTGTACTTTGTTGAACGGTAGATCATTTGAAATCATCGGTATTGGTGGAATCAGTATGTCGTCACCTTTGAATTTACCACCGATGATTGCGGCGCCGACTGAATTCGGTGTTAATTTTTTAATTGTTAGTCTTGTTCCGTTGCATAACTTAGGTAAGTTTAAATTGCAAATGAGCATTATGGGTGATCCAATTTTCTATTTTAGTGTGTGTGTCGGCATCCCAGATGAGAGTGTCGATTGACTTATAATTGAGTTCTTCGCCGGGAAGTTTCAATTAAATTTGATCATTGGGTTTGATAACGTCATCATTCTTTGGTGCTTAAATTTCGCGGTCATAAAGCCATTTCGAATTTTTGTAATTAATTATTAAATTTCGAAATACTTTGCCGACAACAGCTTTCATATTTGATTGCACTTGACAAAAATCATGTGGAAAAGATATCTCATTTGTCGCAGGATCAATTGGAATTTGGCCGTTCCCTATGTCTAAAAGTTCTTGCGAAAATATTTGAGCAGATGAGTCTTGCTGTAAATAAACACGCATATTCGTTGATAGTCTGATTTTCTCGACTCTCCTCCAAAGATATGAAAATTTCAGGCAAGCGTTTAGCTCATCTGCGGGAGTTGAACGCGGAATAACCAGTAAAGTTTGACGGAAGTCACCAGCAAGAAGAATAAGAGCTCCTCCCATTGGTTAGTAATTTCCTCTAAAATCGCGCAGGGTGTTATCAAGCGTTTGAAATGATTTTTATGGGCCATTATACATTCATCCCAAATTATAATTTCACACGTTTTGAGGACTTTATCCATACTAGAATGTTTGTCAATATTGCAAGTTGGTGTTTAAATATGTTTCATATTGGCATATATAGTATATCCACAACGCATGTGTGTGCAAATTTGGGTTGTAAAAGAATAGAATGTCATCATAGTAAACAAAAACTGTATTTGACAGCTAAGAAGTTCTTCGATCGTCACAAAACTTTATAGGATTATTCGACGGATCAGGCTAAAGATTTCCTGAAAGTTTCATTGCAATTGGTCCAGCCTTTTCGAAGCCTCCCCGGAACATAGTAGGTGAAAGTATGTCTGTTTCTTTTTTGTATATATAGGTAGATAGATAGAAGATAGATATATTTAAATAAATACATTAAGAGAAAAGTTTAGCGTGAAATAATTTATTTGTGACCTAAGCCTTAAATTCCTATGTCCTATCTTAATAATATGAAATAAATATATGTATGTAGGACGAAGAAATGCGACCGTGCGGACTGAACGTTTTTGACACACGACAATACTGACTGAACGAAAAGGGGACTCGAACGGAATAAAACCAATAACGGACTTCACTTGAACAGCGGACGGCGACGGAGAAAGTGTAATTAAGTATTGATCTATTGTAAAGTGGTATTAACCACCACCAGTTCTGTAATTAAGTATTGATCTTCATATTGTAAAGTTTGATAAAACACCAGCTCGTAACATAATGTAAAGTGTGATAAAGCACCAGTTCTGTAATAAACAGAAATTGATCCATTTTGAAGTGAGGTTGGTCCAGTCTTTTATTTCTGCACATCAGTGGATCATTCGTTCCCAGCAAATTGACTTAGCGAGTCGTCTACATTTCTTACATATTAGTCGGTTGGCCGTACGTTATACCCTACAAATTGGGAGCTCAACTCAACCGATTTTATTGGTCATACTGTGCACTGAAAAAGCAAACTCAAAGTCAGCAGCATTCGGAACCAGATCGATACTCTGGTAGACTGTAAGTTAACACACCATAGCAGCCAACAATAAAAGAACAAGAGCAACAACACGCTTCCGGACAACATTTCAATTCCACCGAAATCACTGACGATGCGTCTGGAGCTGAGCGTGGGAAAATTATTTTTCAAACTACAGAAGCCAGGTACTCCACTGCCAACGATATTGCTGACGACGCGCTCAACGAGTTGTGCGTGACAACAACAAACACCTATCGCTGCTACTGCGCTGGCAAGTCACGCGGCAGAGCGTGTGCAGTTTATTCAGACAGGTATTTAGGCGTAGTCGCCGCTGCAATAGTTTTAAAAAGTTCAGTTGTATTTACTCGCTCAGCCTTTACGGCTGCCCTTGCTCCGAAGCAAGGGAAATAAAGAACATTTTAAACTTATAAACAACCGGTCTTGTCATTTGTACAGTGGAGCAGCGAGACAAACCTAAGTGTTGGAAGCGGTTTTTGGAGGTGTATAAAATACAGGGGAAGTACAGTTTTAGTGCACTTGAGTTTTCTAGAAGTGCTGAAGCATAGCAAGCAGCGACGTTACGGTACGTGTACAACAACCATGGGTGCGTCGCAATAGCGCATCAGAAACAGCGAAAAATGCAAATGCGACGGCAATACACAAACACAAGTGTAACAAGCAGCAAGGCCGAGCGTCACCAAAGAGTCGGCAACAAATAGGTTGCGGTTGGCCGTGTTTTCGAACGAGCAGTGTGTGGAAGCGGTTAGGTAAGGGGGATTGTTGGGTGCAGGGGATGGGAGGATGGGGTCTAACCCCCGGTCACCAGTCCAGAGCAGTATGGAAGCTCAACTGGTAGCAGTTTCGGCTACGAAGTCTGACCGGAGACTTAATTCTGGTACCACGAGGAGCAGGAGCCCTTGGAGTTCGCTCCAACCTGCTCATACGGTATGGCCCCTTCGGAAGTATCGTGGTGGTTGTGGTTTATACCCAAATCGCGGGAAGAGTGTTTTGATCACTCAATGTGGAGTTGCATTGCAACCGGGTGCCGGACCCAAAGTACGGCAGAGGTTTTAGATGGGCCTCGAACCCTACCAAGGTGGTTAGTGTGTCCAGTCCACACTGCCAATTGGTACTGGAAATGCCTGGCATTTTCAGGGCGCTGATCAACGCATTGATTTGATCCGTGTACTTTTGAGTACCGTGGAGTTAGGCTGTCGTCAGCAGGTTCCCACGTTAAACACACCGGACGTTGTCCCTATCTACTCATTCGTTAGATAACTGTCAATGCGGATAGATGTGCGTGCGCATCGTTGCAATATTTTTCCTAGTGTTTTTCGGTGATTTTTCTCGATTTTCTTTTTTGTGCGGTCGTTTGTTTACGCAGTTTTGCTGGTACCGTTATTGCCTGGCGCGTGACGTAGCTTGCGGTTAAATTGTTTGTGCGATCGCGAGTTGTGAGGGTCGGTGACCGCGAGTGTTTTGTGCGGGTACATATCTTTTGCGCAATTTTGTGCAATTTTTGTGTACCAACTCGTGAATATAGCGGTAAGTAATTTAATTATTACTACTGTACATACGGACAACGTGGTCATCCAAGTTGTTGTTATTGGCGGAAGCTTCGCACGGTTCCAGTGTAGCTCCGTGTTGTTGGCACTCTTGCTGACTGGACTGCCTGCCAGTAGCTCTGTGCTGAGCATCCGGCGGTTAGTTGGTTCGGTGTCAGAAGAGTCTGGACAGGATTTCCCAAAGGGTGCAAGCGTCTGTCCAGCGTTGGAGATTGCGACTCCTGTAAGGACCAACAGTCGCAACAGCGTTACCGTTTAGCCCACGGTGCGATTCGGCACAGCGCCACATTGGTCGACTCCTGACCGTTACGGGGACTCTGTCCGGCCGGCGGCCAATTGAGTGGCCTTAATCCGACCACTGGTTGGGGTTGTGGGCTGTGCCACCGCGAGCACGCCATAATCGACCGCTTGGGTGGTCGCTGTTATTGAGCGGGCCCTTGCGTGGGTTGCACTTTTCAGCGCGTTCAGACGCACGCAACTGGAGAGCAGCTGCTCCAGAGCCTTTCTGTCCGTGAACCTTCTACGCTAGTGGTACGCCAGCGGATCAACGTCCGGTGTGTTTTACGTGGGCACCTGCTGACGACAGCCTTACTCTACGGCGCTCAAAAGCACAGCGGATCAAATCAATGCATTGATCAGCACCCTGAGAATGCAAAGCATTTTCAGTACCAATTGGCAGTGTGGAATGGATACACTAACCACCTTGGTAGGGTTTGAGGCCCATCCAAAACCTCTGCCGTGCTTTGGGTCCGGCACCGGGTTGCAATGCAACTCCACATTCAACTGACAAAGTTAGTTCTTCCCGCGATTCGGGTTTCAACCACAACCACCACGATACTCCCCGAGGAGCCAGTCCGCACGAGCAGGTTGGAGCGAACTCCAAGGGCTCCTGCTCCCCGTGGTACCAGAATTAAGTCTCCGGTCAGACCGCGTAGCCGAAACTACTACCAGTTGAGCTTCCATACGGCTCTGGACTGGTGGCCAGGGTTGGACCCCATACATATGTACATCACATACACACACCAATCATACAGAAGCTAACCCTAACTTCCAGCTAACCGCCTTCGCCGCTTAAATAATTCACGCGCAAACGACCCTAACTGTTCGGTTTTCAGACTAGTGGAGATCACACCACTAACATCTAATTGTCCATCGGTCCAGCTAATCCCCATACCACCCAAGTCCCTAATGTCCGAGTACATCGGGCACTCTGCAATCAAATGCGACCAATTTTCCGACCCCGCCCCACAAAAACACCACGACGTATCCGAAAGGTGCCTCTGATGCAAAAATGCATTCAGAGGCCCATGCCCCGTAAGCAGGAAACCCAGACTCAGATTTGACTTGCGTCACATATCTGATGCTGACCCCGTTCACACGGACAATCGGTGGACGACCCGATGACAATCTACCTTTCAGCAGCATTGTCACCGTTTTGTCCATCGATATGTCGACCCCCACACCTAAGCCCCAAGAATTAACGATCTCTAAGAGATCTCCTCCCGCCCGTTCTAGCTCAGACCTCGAGCGACCTTCGACCGTAAGAAGAAGGTCGTCCGCATACGCACAACATTTACAGAGTGGCTCGAGCTGCCCAAGCAGTGTGTCCATCATAAGGTTCCAAATATATGGACCACAGATGGAACCCTGCGGGCAGCCTCGAACAACTCCGATCTCCACACTCCCATTCATGCCGACAAGAGAGGCCTTTCTGTCCGAAAAATAACTCCGCCAAAGAGAAATTTCCGAACAGCCAAGCTCCTCCAGCCGTTGCACCACTCGATCCCAGCTTAGGTAATCAAACGCCCCCTTGAAGTCAACAAATATGCCGAGGACATATTTGTTAACATTCTCCCTAACGACACTCTGAACGTAGAACCACGCATCCTCTATACTGCGTCCTTTCCTGAACCCAAACTGCCTATCCGACCACATACCCCGCGTTAGCTCCGTTCCACCATGACCCTTTCCAGCACTTTTCCAAGTACTGGAAGGAGACTGATGCCCCGATAAGATCGAGGATCGCTCCTGACCTTATCAGGGGACTTCAGAAGAGGAACAACCCTAGCACTTTTCCACTCGCGTGGAAAGTATCCCTCCCAGACGCACTTATTATAAATGGCCTCCAGGTATTCCGGAAACGCCAGCGGATCAGTTCGACTGAGAGGTTAGTTGGGAAGCGAGATGCCTCCTGGACGGAAGAGGAAGGCGAAGTCCCTCGCTGGAAACGGAGAATCCGCCGCTTCGACAGTCGTGGATGACTCCACGTCGGGCGGCGAGGGGGAAACGACGGGAGCGGTAAAATCTCCACCGCGGGGTAAGGCGCGTCATGATGGCGGAAGCGAGGGTGGGAGCAAGGGTGGGAGCGGGAGTTGTGGCGAGAGTGCCAGCGTGGCCTCCGCTGTGAAGGCGGTTACGCGTGCTGTGTCGCCGCGTAACGTAGGGGGTATCGAGGGAGGGAGCGGGTGTTGTGGCGGGAGTGCCAACGTGGCCTCCGCTGAGAAGGCGGTTACGCGTGCTGGGTCGCCGCGTAACGTAGGCGGTATCGAGGGAGGGAGCGGGTATTGCGGTGGGAGTGCCAGCGTGGCCACCACTGGGAGAACGGTTGCCCAACCGTCAAAGACGGTTGGCAAAGAAACGGGTGCTGGTCGCGCCAAGGAGGCAGGAAATAAGCGGGATTATTCGCGGGGAGCAGTTGCTGCTGGAGGTGGGGCAGTCGGCCATGTTGCGGCTGCCAAAAGAATAACTGGGGAGCTCAACGAGCTAGTCTTTGAAGCCAAGAGCTTCGAAAGGGACCGCGAAGGGGCTGGTAGAGCTTGCCTCCAAATATGAGACGCTCTTGATGACGGTAATAACCGAGAATGCCCACCTTCGTGGTCAGGTAGATGCCCTTAGGGGGAGTTGTGGGAAACCCTCCTCTTCGGCGCCGAGCGGGCCAATTCCGGCTCCGTCGGCACCGATGCCTGCGCCTCCCACACCAGTGCTGGAAGCAATCGCACCGGTTACGCAGAAGCTGGAGACCTGGTCGGTCGTGGTCAGGAGTAAAGTTCCCGCAACTTCCTCTAAGGAAGTTATTGATAAAGTGGTCAAGGAGGTGTGACCCTCACTTGGTGTGAGGATCCACGAAGTGCGACCAATCAAGGGTGGTGGGGCGGTTATTCGCACTCCCTCTGTTCTTGAGAGAGAGAGTGTGGCGAATAATAAAAAATTCGGGGAGGTGGGGTTGGACGTCTCTGTCAACCGGAGGTTGGGTCGCCGGGTGGTGGTCCAGGGGGTCCATACGGAGATCTCCCATGAGGAATTCATGGAGGATCTACTCCGGCCTCGCCAGACACTGATCATTAATACTTTATGCCGTAATGTGTGAGAGCGTGGGGGATTACAATGTTGAAACAAAAATGTGTTTTTCTCAAAAAACTACATTTGTTTGTGAACACTGTTGCCATGTATCCTGGTAGGGATAGAGAGTAGGTTGAGGGTTTTTCGAAAAGCTCTTTAAATTATCTAACCGGTGCTATTTATTTGACCCACCTACATCAAATACTTTAGCCGCTAGAGCGTTTACAATGTTGAAACAAAAATGTGATTTTCTCAAAAAACTACATTTGTTTGTGAACACTGTTGCCATGTATCCTGGTAGGGATAGAGAGTAGGTTGAGGGTTTTTCGAAAAGCTCTTTAAATTATCTAACCGGTGCTATTTATTTGACCCACCTACATCAAATACTTTAGCCGCTAGAGCGTTTACAATGTTGAAACAAAAATGTGATTTTCTCAAAAAACTACATTTGTTTGTGAACACTGTTACCATGTATCCTGGTAGGGATAGAGAGAGTAGGTTGAGGGTTTTTCGAAAAGCTCTTTAAATTATCTAACCGGTGCTATTTATTTGACCCACCTACATCAAATACTTTAGCCGCTAGAGCGTTTACAATGTTGAAACAAAAATGTGATTTTCTCAAAAAACTACATTTGTTTGTGAACACTATTGCCATGCTCCTGGTAGGGATAGAGAGTAGGTTGAGGGTTTTCCAAAAAGCTCTTTAAATTATCTAACCGGTGCTATTTATTTGACCCACCTACATCAAATACTTTAGCCGCTAGAGCGTTTACAATGTTGAAACAAAAATGTGATTTTCTCAAAAAACTACATTTGTTTGTGAACACTGTTGCCATGTATCCTGGTAGGGATAGAGAGTAGGTTGAGGGTTTTTCGAAAAGCTCTTTAAATTATCTAACCGGTGCTATTTATTTGACCCACCTACATCAAATACTTTAGCCGCTAGAGCGTTTACAATGTTGAAACAAAAATGTGATTTTCTCAAAAAAAACTACATTTGTTTGTGAACACTATTGCCATGCTCCTGGTAGGGATAGAGAGTAGGTTGAGGGTTTTTTCGAAAAGCTCTTTAAATTATCTAACCGGTGCTATTTATTTGACCCACCTACATCAAATACTTTAGCCGCTAGAGCGTTTACAATGTTGAAACAAAAATGTGATTTTCTCAAAAAACTACATTTGTTTGTGAACACTATTGCCATGCTCCTGGTAGGGATAGAGAGTAGGTTGAGGGTTTTCCGAAAAGCTCTTTAAATTATCTAACCGGTGCTATTTATTTG
>NW_026089623.1:19575374-19580374 GCF_024586455.1 Bactrocera neohumeralis
AAGTACGGCAAAGGTTTTAGATGGGCCTCGAGCCCTACCAAGGTGGTTAGTGTGTCCATGCCACACTGCCGATTGGTACTGAAAATCGTTACCCAATTTTCAGGGCGCTGATCGACGCATTGTATTGATCCGTTGTGCTTTTGAGCACCGTGGAGTAAGGCTGTCGCCAGCAGGTGCCCACGTTAAACACTTTCAGACGTTGTCCCTATCTACGGCAGAGGTTTTAGGTGGGCCTCGTACCCGACCAAGGTGTCTAGGGTGTTTTCTTTTGGTTTGCACCCTACCAACTGGAACCAAAGTGTATGTGTGTGTGGCGGCACTCATGCCTTGGTTCTGCCAGAGTGTAGTGTTGTGCATGCACTTACGCTTTCGGCCGCTGATCAACACATTGTTTTGATCTATGTGCTTCTAGCAATAGAAAGCACCGTGGATTTGAGCCTCCTAAGGCAGATACCCACGTTAAACCACATTGGATTCTCTCCCTATCTACTCATTCGTTAGTTGACGGTCGACGCGTTTAGACGTGCGTGAGTAAAGAAACTTGAGTTGCAGTTTCTTGATTATTACTTTATTGAATAATAATATAAAATTGAAATACATGGCTTTTATACTAAGATTTTGCTTAGCTCACTCATTCATAAATTTTGACGTAAATATCAAAATAATTTCGGAGTTCAACCACTTTTAATTTATTTGTAATCAATAAAATAATAGCAACAACAATGTTACATATGTATGTTGATTTGTAACATTGTTGTGGCAAAGAAAAAAAAGGTGCGTTGAGTCCCTACGCGCGGATGAAGTTATCCTTCTTAGTGATATTCCAAGAAATGCATATCATTTTGTATGAAAGAAAACTAGAAAACTTAAATTCACATTTTATAAATTTATTATGCACATAAAATGAAGAATAAAGCAAAGTCAAAATTAAGGAACTTTGACTAGAAAAGTAGCTCTGTCTCTTCGTTGCGGAAGAGAATATGCAAAGGCGTAATCATCTCTCTTTTGTAATCCATCAACACGCGTTGAAGGCCCAGCAGATACCGGTGAACTGACGACCGTTGATACATCAGTAGTTATAGATGCTCCCGCAGAGACTGATGGAACAGCAAACATAGAATCTTTTTTACGTGCTCTCTGATATTCCGCAGCTGTTTTCCTCTTCTTCCTTTGACTGCCAGCTATCATTTCCAATTTCTCCTTTTCCCGCTCTGCTTTCTTTCGTGCTCAGTATTCACGATAATATTGTACTGTTTTCCCTCCTCTTGAAACACTTGCGAGCGTTTTCCGAAAAGCTCTTTAAATTATCTAACAGGTGCTATTTATTTGACCCACCTACGTCGAATACGTTAGCCGCTAGAGCGTTTAAAATGTTGAAACAAAAGTTTTATTTTTTTAAAAAACTACATTTTTTTGTGAACACTATTGCTATGCTCCTGATAAGGATAGAGAGTAAGTAGAGCGTTTTCCTAAAAGATATTTAAATTATATAACCGGTGCTATTTATTTGACCCACCTACGTCGAATACTTTAGCCGCTAGAGCGTTTACAAAGTTGAAACAAAAATGTGATTTTCTCAAAAAACTATATTTGTTTGTGAACACTATTGCCATGCTCCTGGTAGGGATAGAGAGTAGGTTGAGGGTTTTCCGAAAAGCCCTTTAAATTATCTAACCGGTGCTATTTATCTGACCCACCTACGTCGAATATTTTAGCCGCTAGAGCGTTTAAAATGTTGAAACAAAAATGTGATTTTCTCAAAAAACTTCATTTGTTTGTGAACACTATTACCATGCTCCTGGTAGGGATAGGGAGTAGGTTGAGGGTTTTCCGAAAAGTTCTTTAAATTATCTAACCGGTGCTATTTATTTGACCCACCTACGTCAAATACTTTAGCCGCTAGAGCGTTTAAAATGTTGAAACAAAAATGTGATTTTCTCAAAAAACTACATTTGTTTGTGAACACTATTGCCATGCTCCTGGTAGGGATAGAGGCAAAGGTTGAGAGTTTTCCTTAAAGCTCTTTAAATTATCTAACCGGTGCTATTTATTTGACCCACCTACGTCGAATACTTTAGCCGCTAGAGCGTTTACAATGTTGGAACAAAAATGTGATTTTCTCAAAAAACCACATTTGTTTGTGAACACTATTGTCATGCTCCTGGTAGGGATAGAGAGTAGGTTGAGGGTTGTGCTTAAAGCTTTTTCAATTATCTAACCGGTGCTATTTATTTGACCCACCTACGTCGAATACTTTAGCCGCTAGAGCGTTTACAAAGTTGAAACAAAAATGTGATTTTCTCAAAAAACTCATTTGTTTGTAAACACTATTGCCATGCTCCTGGTAGGGATAGAGAGTAGGTTGAGGATTTTCCGAAAAGCTCTTTAAATTATCTAACCGGTGCTTTTTGAAGTTATATTTCTTATACGAGTTCGGAAAAGGTTGCGATAGATTCAGGTTGCGCAACCTTGCTCAATATGAATCTACGCAACCTTGCTCAATATGAATCTACGCAACCCCTGCTCAATATGAATCTACGCAACCTTGTCTGCGAAGATGTTCGAGCAGCAAGCGAAGCGGTGACAATCGGCGATCGTTTGTTCGTTTCTTTCGGCGCAGCTCGGCTTTTCTACCAACAACACAATGTTGCCATGCTTATGCTGTTGTTGTTTTTGTAGAACAATGTTTCAATTTTTGGTTGGTGACATATTCAATTAAAAATAAATTCTGTTGGGATTCGAACCTACGTTCGATCGTATGTCGTTTTATCTGACAGCGTGAGGTTTAGAAGTTCATTTCTAATTTTGTCTTGTGGCATATTAGAAATGATGTTTCTTCGAAAATCATTCGCTTACAACGGGTAAAACGACTTCTGAGTGGTGATTTTAATGAATAAATTCCTCTTGGTTGAAATGCTCTGCGTTGGCCGTTGAAAAATTAAGACTATACTTCTCAGGATCATTCATTTCTTTCATTTCTTCAAAGAAATTAATGACCTTTAGAAATATGCATATTTGTATTATTTCGTTGTCATTTCCATATTCGTAGCAATAGAATTTCTATGGCATAAGTAAAGTAATGGCCGCCGATTGTCACCCCTTGCCGCTGTAGCAGCTTCGCCTACAAACATGCGTAAATATGTATGTATGTATGTATACGTATGATCGTGAATACATATCGACGCAGATTTTTGCGAGAAGCACCAGAAAGTTGTGCAATTTATGATTTTTGGCTTTTGCCATCCTCGCGAAAAGACGACTTGTTGGCAAAGGCATGCTCGGGGAGATGTTACGGCCTCTGTTTTTATGAATGAAGCGAGATCGCTTGTGGAATTTGCGCCTGCGTTCATGAATGAAATCGTTTTTGTTGTAAAATTTACTACACTTGTTCTTCGCCAATTTTGCTGCCATATTGACTTGTGAAGATCAATTTTTTGTTGGTGACATATTCATATGTGTACGCATATGTATGTTTGTATGCTTGTGCATTATTCGGCAATGTATGCAAATATATGTACATATAAGTATATATGAATGTATGAACATGCAAGTCAATGTGCGCACATGTAATAAGTATATTGATAAGTGATAAAAATATGATTTCAATTTCTGAACGCGCACATGCGTATACATACACTCATATGAGCATGTGCAGATACACAAGATAGGATAGAAGATGTATGCCTTTTAACATCGTATACTTTACAAATAAATATTTTTCTTACTAATAGAAATTAAATTTATCACAGCAATATACATAATATACATATACATAATATTGCGGTGATAAATTTAATTTCTATTAGTAAGAAAAATATTTATTTGTATAGTATACGATGTTAAAAGCAAAAAATTAAAAATTTATTCTGTCGAGATTCGAACCTGTGGTAGCATCTTGACTTTCCAAGCGCTTACCGCCAACACCACCATTGACGCTTAGGTTGCGCTGCCTTAAGTATGGTTTGGTTATGCATGTACAATGTACATAAGAAACATACGATGGTTCTAATAATTTTGTTTAAGTATAGAAATATGCTTTTGTAGAACATTTGCTTTCGCAAACAAACAGACAAATGTGCAAACGACATAATATATGTATGTATGATTGTTTCGCATTTTGCTTCTACGCTGGTCAAATTTCTATACAAAAATCGGCTGAAATGTGTGAGAAAATAAAGAATGGACTACTAGGGCAAATAATTTTTAAAAAATTTATTGACAATTAAATATAAATGAAATTACATGTAAATTTACTTAAATTCATTGAAATTTCGTTTCTCATTTTTCGGCACTTTCAAATTAATTAATATAAGTAAAATTCACGACTTAACCCGCACACGTCTTATTCGCGGAAATTTTCCAACTTTATGAAAATTGGCGCAATTATTGACACATCAATTTTATGTAAAGTTTAAAACATATTTACATATGAATATATAATATATTTAATTTTGGCGAAATTATCGACACTTGTCAATTTGCCCAATATATTAGTAGGAGAAAGCTCAATACTTATTTACATATGATATATGTATACAAAGCTTACATGTTCTTTTTAAGATTTTTACTTAATATGTAAATATTTATCTGATTTTGGCGCAATTATTGACACTTGTCTTAATATATAAAATTAGACTAAAACGAAACAATGAAATACATAATTATTTTGCATGTCTATATGGAAATGCCGACGGCAAAACGCAAAGGCATATATTGCACATACATACAAGCGATTTCTTGGTTGAAAGCAAAAGTTGAAGCATGAGAAATTGAAATGCCGACGCCAAAATGAAATTGTTTACATTCGTACATTGCTTATGAATCATGAAAATATCATCATAATGTTTAGGTAAATTTTTATACTCTCGCAACAATGTTGCTAACGAGAGTATTATAGTTTTGTTCACATAACGGTTGTTTGTAAGTCCTAAAACTAAAAGAGTCAGATATAGGGTTATATATACCAAAGTGATCAGGGCGACGAGTAGAGTCGAAATCCG
>NW_026089623.1:19582874-19590862 GCF_024586455.1 Bactrocera neohumeralis
GATTCTTACAACAAATATGATGTTTTCATTACTTGTAATTAGTGTTCCCATTTTTATATTTTCTAATTTGTTGATATCTATATTGTAATGATCAATTTCTCCATTTGTTAGAATGTTACTATGAAGTAATCTTATTCTGGAAGCTGCAATATTATCTTGAATATGTTCCACGTTATCTTGCAGAATTTTTATTTTAATTATAAAATCAGTTTTAAGAAGTTGTATATGTATTTCACCCATACCTTTTTTAATACCATTTACTTCTTTTGCTATAATTTCCCTATCATGTAAAATAATATTTCTTAATTTAGAGAAAGATTCATTGAAATGGGAATTTATGTTAATTTGTTTATTAAGATTTTTTATTAACTGATGATTATTTGTCTCAATTACTTTTAAATGTTCTTTGATTTCCTTTCTATCCTCATCATCCATTGTTCCATTGTGACCTGTTTCATATTTATGATAATTATGTATTTGCTTTAGAGTTTCATCTTCACTAACCATAACCTTTGCTCGAAAACTACATTTAACAAATTTTACATTTTCTCTTTGACTATAAGATTCTAAGATTTTCATTTCTAACCGATTATAGTCATGGTCATTCAGATCTGAGTAGATTCCTACTTTACCCGATTTGATATGTCTTCTCAAAATATCTGGCACTAATTCATTTTCCAAGTCTTTTAGAGTTATATATATCACCTTATTGCCAAATTTTGTTTCGAATTCAGTTTTCTTTGAGTTCGTAAAAATAACTTGGGTTTTAAAACGGTTAACCACTGTTTCGAGTATGGGAATAAAATCATTAAAGTTATCACGTTGTGAACGTATGGTACCAATATCATTTTCATCTATATTATTATCCAAGGATTACTCAAAATTGTTTTCAATAATTTCTTGATTCTCAATTGCATTTATTTCATTAATATCTGAATTTATGCGGCTCAAAAAATCGGCCACTTTTTTATCTTTACCTTGGATATATTGTATGCTCATATTATATTCTCCTATCTTTAACATCCATCTTTGTAATCTTTGGTTCACACCATTACATTGTGTTTATGCATGAAGCCATTTAAGTGGTTGGTGGTCAGTTTGTAAGTCAAATTGTACACCATATAGATATGGGCGAAAATAATTCACGGCCCATACAATGGCTAAAAGTTCTTTTTCCGTTGTAGAGTAATTTTTCTCATGATCATTTAAAGTTCTGCTGGCATAACACACAGGGTGATTATCCTGTTGTAGTACTGCTCCAACTGCAAAATTACTTGCATCAGTTATTAATTTAAATCGCTTATTAAAATCGGGATACTTCAAAATTGGTGCTTCTGTCAATAATCGGTTCAATTTTTCACATGAATTTACAAAATTAATATCTTTCGTATTAACTTTCATATCTTTTTTCAAATATGAGGTCATAGGTTGTGCAACTTTGGCATAATCTTTTACAAATTTTCTGTAATAACCGGTAACTCCTAAAAATGCTTTGATTTTCTTTTGTGTTTTCGGTAACTTAAGTTCCACAATGCTTTTAATTTTTTCGGGACTTACTTTAACACCTTGGGGTGTAAGTATATGTCCCAAAAAATTTGTTTGCTTACAATAAAAATTGCATTTATCTAATTGGATTTTTAAATTGTGTTTTTTCAGAACATTGAAAATTTTATGTAAATTATCAATATGTTCCTGCAAAGATGTGCTAAAGACGAGAATATCGTCCATATAAACGACACATATTTTATTGATGAAATCCTTTAGGACAAAATTCATCATTCTTTGAAAGTTGCCGGTGCATTCTTTTTAAACCAAAAGGCATTCGTACGAATTCGTAATGACCGAATGGTGTAGAAAATGCTGTTTTTGGCCGGTCTTCCTTTTTCACAAGGATTTCATGGAATCCTTTAGCCAAATCAATTGTAGAAAAGTATTGTGACTTTCCCAATTTATCTAAAATATTTTCTATATTAGGAATAGGAAACTTGTCGTCGATCGTATTTTCATTTAACCTACGATAATCGATCACTATTCTCCATTTCTTTTTACCCGAACTATCAAGTTGTTTTTAACTATCCACAAAGGGCTATTATATGGAGAACGACTTTCTGTACTGATGCCTAATTTTAACATATCTTGAATTTGTTTAACGATTTCCTTCTCATGAATCTGTGGGTACCTATAAATCTTGGAATACACTGGGTTATTTGTTTTAGTTAATATCTCATGTTGTATACTTTCAGTTGTTGTTAATTCCTGTCCTTCCTGATAAAATAAACAATTATATTCTTTTATTAGGCTAGAAATGGCTTTATATTCTTCTTTATTTAGATTTTGTAGTAATTTTTCAAATTCCTCCCGATTAAGCTCATAACACTCAAATTTATGGCTATCGTTCTCATCATTTGGATAAATATTAATTGTTCTATTATTTATCATAACAGTATTGATTTCCATATTTATTATAGCTCCCAATGGTTTTAATAAATTCTGGCCTATAATTGCATCAAATTTTTTATTATCAAATTTAGCTAATTTCCAAACCATGTCCGCATCCTCATTAAATTCTTGAGGTAGGTTTGTGATTATTTCCTTTTCCACTATTTTTTCGTTTCGTAACAACTTAAGTTTAATTGGGTGTTTTAATATTATTCGGTTACATGACTTCAACTTATTACTATTCATAAGTGAAATCGATGAACCTGTGTCGATTAGACATTTAATTATTTCATTGTTAATTGTTAGCAATACTATGGGTAAATTTTCCGACCTGACTCCAAATGAAAACTTACTTCCTCATTGTAATTGGTGCCCATTTGTTCTGGACGGGAATATGATTGATTCGTACGAACACTTGCTCGAACTGTATTTTGACCATACAAATTATTATTATTATTTTGTCTAAAAGACTGCCCGAAATTCCGTGTTTGTCCTGAATTTTTTGCATAATTTTCCTGCTTTTGAGGATAACTTTGTCGTTGTTGGATTTGCCTATTATTAGAACTAGAAAATTTTTGAGCTTGCTGCAGATGTTGCCTAAAATATCTTTGCGATGTCATACTAGAATTATGAATATTTTCGCGAATTAATCCCTCAGCTTCCAAAATAGAGAATGCTTCTCTGATACTTGTTGCATTTTTATTTAACACTACCGATGCTAAGTTTGCTTCTATATTGTTTAAAAAAGCCCTTAACACAACTTTTTCATTATTTTGTGGCTTAAACTCTATTGGTTTATTTTGAGCATATTCATATTTTTCATTAAGTTTTGATAAAATATCTCTTAATGTGATAAACTATTGTCTAAGATTATGATTTCTTACCGAAAATACCTTCTGGTATAGAGAATGATAAGACTCTTTAATTCCAAAATTTGCAACCAGTGTTTGATTAATTTGCTCCCATGACATATTCTCACCAATAGTCCTCATTACGTCTGAAGATGGTCCTTGAATTTTGTTAACAATTACCCTTGCGAAGATATAGTTCCTTGCATTTTGATCCTGTACAAGGGGCAAAAGTGTGTCTACCTCTCTGATGAATGACGATAATGAGATCGTTCCATCGCCTCTGAACTCATTTATGCGTTGAGCATCCGTCAAAAGTTCTTGTACTGTTGGTTGATACTCCATGGTATTTGAGTTTTTTCTTTTTTGCTTAATTTCAGTGATTATTATAGGTGAAGAAACTTCTCTGTTTTAATTATAACTGTTTTTTTTTTCATCAATATCACTTATCCTTCTAGAATGTATTAATATTAAAAAGTTTGTGAATCTTTTACTTTCACTTCACCATAAATGTCATTATTTTAAATAGTGGGTATATAGTTTTGTAAATTATATTGAGTTTTTGTTTGAAATATCACTTTTTTAAAAAAATTATAAACGATTCGTTTTCAATAATTCTTAAGAATTATTTCGCGACCGACTGCGCCAGTAAAGAAACTTGAGTTGCAGTTTCTTGATTATTACTTTATAAATAATATAAAATTGAAATACATGGCTTTTATACAAAGATTTTGCTTAGATCACTCACTCATAAATTTTAACGTAAACATCAAAATAATTTCGGAGTTCAACCACTTTTAATTTGTTTGTAATCAATAAAATAATGGCAACAACAATGTTACAACATATGTTGATTTGTAACATTGTTGTGGCAAAGAACAATAAGCAATAGAATGCGATATCAATTTCGACAAAGTTGCGACAAAGCAAATGTAAATAAAAAAAAAGTGAGTGTGCTTATGACCGCACGACTGAAGTGAAACTTCTTTCGCTCTATCTATATGTATATATATATGAATGTGTGTGTACAAAATATACATGTATGCACATATACATATATTAATTTTCTACAAATATTTAAATTTATTTTATGTTTTCATTAGTAAATTAATATTTTTGCATAGATCTTTTATTTTTTTTTTCATTGTTTTATTCGTTATTTTCATTATTGGGTACATCAGTACTTACTGTGGTTGATTGTAAAACCGAGACAATAGGCTTATGATACGAGAAATACGATACGTATATTTTAGAATTAAAATTAGACAGAAATCTAGAAAAAACTGCATCGATTGTTGTTCCATGTCTTGTAGTTGGCTCATTACGGTCATTATTCATTTGTAACTCTATTTTATCTCGTAGAAAGTTTATCAAGAGTTGTCCATCTTCGGATGCGAAATTGATATTGAAATCTCCTGCTAAGATTAGTTTCAACGTATGATAGTTTTCTCCTAGTTCTTCAGAACCTACTCGACCATAAATCATAAGCCTTCTGTATATAAACTTTATGATATTATTAACTGTGTTATTTGGCGAAATGTAAACAACTACCATTATGATGTTTGTTCCATCGTCCAAAATACAGTGAGCAGCACATATATCACCAATTGATGACTGACCAATATCAACTTCACGAATATGTCGTAATAGAATGTCCATGTTCGAAGTTACTATATTCGAGGTATCATTCGATTTCTGATAAATTGCCACTCCTGCTGATCTAACATTTTTACGCTTGAATTTCGCAATACAATCAAAATTCGGGATCTCAATGTTTTCATCGTCATTTGACCAGGTTTCTGATAAAAACAGGATATTGCTTGAATCAATTGCGGGATCGCTCAAGTCCGATACGTGTTTTCTGAGACTTTGGCAATTAAAAGTAACCATGGACAACTTTTTTCTGTGATTCATAAAATCGAGAATCGTTCTACCTATTATTGTCAATGTGTTCAACGATAATCGGCGAAATTCATCTTGTAAAGATATGATCGATGTATCATTTTTTCGCCCATGATAAAATCTATTATCATTGTCTTTTGGTACTATGTAGAGTCCGTCAATACTGGTAACACGTGATTGAGCAACATAAAGTAATGATAAAGAATGAGTCCTTTGATATTCATAAACTACTTCATCATGACATTGCATATATGCCGAAGCAGAGAATAGGCAGAGACAGAAATACACTCCCAACGAAGAATTTCGTTTATATTTATTTCATTTTGAACAGCGAAAAATGTGTACAAAACACACCTCTCGCACAGAGAACATAAACAAATTTTTTATGCATGTATGTACATCTTCTATCATATTAATCTTATGTCTCTGCACATGCTCATATCATAATCTTATTATGATTCAGAAATTTAAATCATGATTTTATAACTTATCTATATACATAATGTATTACATGCGCGCGCATTGATCTGCATGTTCTTGCATTCATATATATTTATATGTACACTCAGTCCTTTTTTTACGCGATCTCTTTTTACGCTATTTCACTTTAACGCGGTTATTTTTGCATCGCAAATTCCTTTTTTAAGCGAATTTCTCTCTTTAACGCGATTGCTCTTTTTCGTTTTTTGCTTGGTCTTAAACTTGCAGCAGAATTGGAACATTATTTTGTAGCAAATGATACTGATGCCGAACGTGCACGAATTTTTCAAAAAGAATTGAGTCTCTGCATGTTAAGATATAAAGAACTATGTACATCGGAATTTATTGGGTCCAAAGAGAAGCATTCAAACAAAATTAACTGAATTTATGGTGCAAACTCAGTCGGAGATGCTAAGTCAATCAGAACATCAATCCATAGTTCTTACTATTGATTCTGGTACAAATTCTAGTGATATCAGTGCCGCCCATCAAAATAAGCGGCTAAGAATAATTTCCACTACGGATAATGACAGTGATTAAACAGCATTCAACGGTTTTTCAATAAATCTACCTATTTTCTATTTTCTTCTCCTTTATATATGGTTTTGTTTTGTATTTTTTATGTTGTTATGAATGAATAAATCATAAGTCTGAAATTTTAAATTTATTGTTATGTTTTTTTGCGCGTATATTTTGTTATATGCGATATTTTTTATATTCGGAACCAATTCGTTAGTTAATATTGGAAAACTAACCATTTTTACGCGATTTTTTTTTACGCGATTAGTGGCAGATCCAAAAATCGCGTAAAAAAAGGATTGAGTGTACATACATATGTATATTTGTATACACTTCCGAACAAATAATGCACAAGCATACAAAACATACATATGTATGCGTACACATGTACACATGTACCAGCAATTACCGTTCGCCTCGCCTGATCACACTTTTCGTAACGCGTTCGTCAGCTTACTCCCCAAGCCAAGCGCGCGTAAAGAAGTTTCACTTCAAAAATAACGACTACTGTGGTCGTTTTGCGATATATTGCTTAATAATCATTTTATACATTAAATAAGCTAATTGAACGGAATATCAAATTTCGTATTTAAAATAGCTTGCAGTGGATTGTACTGATACAACGGGTGGAGTCTCTGACGTAACTTGTGCGCATCGTTGTGATATGTCAGAGTGTTTTTTCGGCGATTTTTTTTCGATTTCCTTTTGTGCGGTTAATTGTTTACGCAGTTTTGCTGGCACCGTTATTGCCTGGCGCGTGGTGTAGCTTGCGGTGAAATTGTTTGTGCGATCACGAAAAGTGAGGGTCGGTGACCGCGAGTGTTTTGTGCGGGTACATATTTTTTGCGCAATTTTGTGCAATTTTTGTGTACCAACTCGTCGTGAGTAGCGGTAAGTAATTTTTATAATTACAATTGTATATACGGAGAACGTGGTCATTCACGTTGTTGTTATTGGCGGAAGGTTCGCACGGTTCCAGTGTAGCTCCGTGTTGTTGGCACTCTTGCTGACTGGACTGCCGGCCAGTAGTTCTGTGCTGAGCATCTGGCGGTTAGTTGGCTCAGTTTTAGGAAGATCTGACAAGATTGCCCAAAGGGTGCAAGCGTCTGTCTAGTGTTGGAGATTGCGACTAATGTGAGGACCAACGGTCGTAACAGCGCTACCTACCGGCGGCCAATTGAGTGGCCTTAATCCGACCACTGGTTGGGGTTGTGGGCTGTGCCACTGCGAGCACGCTACAATCGACGCTTGGGTGGTCGTTCAGACGCGCGTACCTGGAGAGCAGCTGCTCCAGAATCTTTTTTGTCCTGAGCCTTCAACGCTAGTGGTACGCCAGCGGATCAGTTCAACTGAGCGGTAAGTTGGGAAGCGAGATGCCTCGTGGACGGAAGAGGAGGCCGAGTACCCTCGCTGGAAGCGGAGAGTCCGCCGCTTCGACAGTCGTGGATGATTCCACGTCGAGCGGCGAGGGGGAGGTGATGGGAGCGGCCATAGTAAGGTCTCCACCGCGGAGCAAGGCGCGTTTGGGGTCGCCGCGTCATGAGGGCGGAAGTGAGGGGCGGGAGTTGTGGCCGAAGTGCCAATGTGGCCTCCGCTGAGAAGGCGGTTACGTCTTCTGGGAATGAGGGAGGGAGCGGGTGTTGTGGTGCGAGTGCCATCATGGCCACCACCGAGAAAGCGGTTGCGCGAATTACGATATAATAAAACTCCGGTTTACCGTACTGAGCGGCTTGCCGTCCAGTTTATTAATCATAATTTTTATTCTTTACAAAAATCTTATTTCCTAAATTTAGCTGAAGC
>NW_026089623.1:19590962-19602609 GCF_024586455.1 Bactrocera neohumeralis
ACACTATTACCACGCCCCTGGTAGGTAGGAACGGAGGACAAGTTAAGGGCTTTCCTTAAATCTCTTCAAATTGTCAAACCGGTGCAATTTTTTGACCCACCTACGTCAAATACTTTAGCCGCTAGAGCGTTTACAAAGTTGAAACAAAAATGTGATTTTTCTCAAAAAACTACATTTGTTTGTGAACACCATTACCACGCCCTTGGTGGGTGGGAGGACAAGTTGAAGGCTTTCCTAAAAGCCCTTCAAATTGTCTAACAGGTGCAATTTATTTGAGCCACCTACGTCAAATACTTTAGTCTAGAGCGTTTATAAGGTTGAAACAAAAATGTAATTTTTCTCAAATAACTAAATTTTTTGTGAACAATATTACCACGCCCCTGGTAAGGACAAAGGACAAGTTGAGGGCTTTCCTAAAAGCTCTTCAAATTATCTAACCGGTGCAATTTATTTGACCCACCTGCGTCAAATACTTTAGCCGCTAGAGCGTTTACAAGTTGAAACAAAAATGTGTTTTTTCTCAAAAAACTACATTTGTTTGTGAACAATATTACCACGCCCTTAATAGGGATAGATAACAACTTGAGGGTTTTCCTAAAAGCTCTTCAAATTTGCTAACCGTTGCAATTCATTTGACCTACTTACGACAAATACTATAGCCGCTAGAGCGTTTACAAGGTTGAAACAGATATGTGATTTTTCTCAAAAAACTACATTTGATTGTGAACACTATTGCCACGCCCCTGGTAGGAACGGAGGACAAGTTGAGGGCTTTCCTTAAATCTCTTCAAATTTTCTAACCGGTGCAATTTATTTGACCCACCTGCGTCAAATACTTTAGCCGCTAGAGCGTTTACAAGGTTGAAACAAAAATGTGATTTTTCTCAAAAAACTACATTTGTTTGTGAACACCATTACCACGCCCTTGGAGGGTGGGAGGACAAGTTGAAGGCTTTCCTAAAAGCCCTTCAAATTGTCTAACGGGTGCAATTTATTTGAGCCACCTACGTCAAATACTTTAGTCTAGAGCGTTTATAAGGTTGAAACAAAAATGTAATTTTTCTCAAATAACTAAATTTTTTGTGAACAATATTACCACGCCCACAGTGGCATTTCGGCGGAAAAAATAGGATTTTTCCACTTTCCAATTTCAAAACTTTAATGATTTTGTTTTGTAAAGAAATATTTGGATAAGAAAAATTCAACAAGGTTTTTTATAAAAAGTGAAATTTTATAGTTAAAAAAACTAACAGAAGTCGACGGAAAGTTATTCAATAAAATCAGATTAAAATTATTGTCCAAATAAAGATTTTTTTTGTTTGTAAGTTTATAGCTATGGTTTTTCTTTTATTTTTTAGTGAAAATATAGCACCTACTTGTTTATAAAAAAAAATTTATTGAAATTGGCAAAGTAAGCTAATTTTTATAAATTTTCAAAAATTATACTAAAAAATATCAATTTTTAATTTTTTGATGGAAAAAAACTTTATATGCTTTACCTTGCTTAGCCCTCTTACTATAAAAAAATGAAAGTTCCGAGTCTGTACTTTCAATTAAAGAAAAAAAAACAACCGCCAATTACCGTCCCTTTTAGTAACATCGATTTTAATTTCAACAAATACTGATGTCTTCAATAGACTTATAACTTCGGATCCTTACATAAGTAGCTTAAGGCGTCATTCGAACAAAATTTCCTTAGAACTAGATCCCATTGTTAAAGATATGGTGCTGCATAATATTACAAATAAAAAATAACACATTTTTTCGCCTGTTACATATTCAATTAAAACATTGCATATTATATTGGATTTTTATCACGGTAAAGGTATAAATAACGTCACTTTGCGTTTAAGTTTAATTTTTTTTTCATCAGGAGAACTCAATTCAGAAGTGTCCCGAATTTCAAGTCCCTAGATCCAAAAATAAAAATTTTGGCAATTGCAGTTATATGGGAGGTGGGTGTGGCAGTGGGCGGATTTCCAAGATTTTTTCAAAATTTCTTAATTTAGTCCAGAGAAGTGTTTCTGCAAAGTTTCATTGTTGTACGACCACTCCTTCTATTTTTTTCCAAGAAATGTATGGAGCGGTGCCACAGTGCGCCCCTGGTAAGGACAAAGGACAAGTAGAGGGCTTTCTTAAAAGCACTTCAAATTATTTAATCGGTGCCTATTAGTTGACCCACCTACGTCAAATACTTCAGCCGCCAGAGCGTTTACAATGTTGAAACAAAAATGTGATTTTTCCCAAAAAACTACATTTTTTTGTGAACAGTATTACCACGCCCCTGGCGGGGCTAGATGACAAGTTGAGGGCTTTCCTAAAATCTCTTCAAATCGTCTAACCGGGGAATTTTAGTTGACTCACCTACGTCAAATACTTAAGCCGCTAGGCGTTTACAAGTTTGAAACAAAAATTTGATTTTTTCAAAAAACTACATTTGTTTGTGAACACTATTACCACGCCCCTGGTAGGAACGGAGGACAAGTTAAGAGCTTTCCTTAAATCTCTTCAAAATGTCAAACCGGTGCAATTTTTTGACCCACCTACGGCAAATACTTTAGCCGCTAGAGCGTTTACAAAGTTGAAACAAAAATGTGATTTTGCTCAAAAATCTACATCTGTTTGTGAACACTATTACCACGCCCGTGGTAGGAACAGAGGACAAGTTGGGGGCTTTCCTAAAAGCCCTTCAAATTATCTAACCGGTGCTATTTACTTGACCCACCTACGTCAAATACTTTAGCCGCGAAAGCGTTTACAAAGTTGAAACAAAAATGTGATGTTTCTCATAAAAACTACATTTGTTTGTGAACACTATTACCACGCCCGTGGTACGCATAGAGGATATGTTGAGGGTTTTCCTAAAAGCTCTTCAAATTTGCTAAGCGGTGCAATTTATTTGACCTACCTACGTCAAATACTTTAGCCGCTAGAGCGTTTACAAAGTTGAAACAAAAATGTGATTTTTCTCAAAAAACTACATTTGATTGTGAACACTATTGCCACGCCCCTGGTAGGAACGGAAGACAAGTTGAGGGCTTTCCTTAAAGCTCTTCAAATTTTCTAACCGGTGCAATTTATTTGACCCACCTTCGTCAAATACTTTAGCCGCTAGAGCGTTTACAAGGTTGAAACAAAAATGTGATTTTTCTCAAAAAACTACATTTGTTTGTGAACACTATTACCACGCCCCTGGTAGGGACAGAGGACAAGTTGAGGGCTTTCCTAAAAGCTCTTCAAATTATCTAACCGGTGCAATTTATTTGACCCACCTACGTCAAATACTTTAGCCGCTAGAGCGTTTACAAAGTTGAAACAAAAATGTGATTTTTCTCAAAAAACTACATTTGTTTGTGAACACTATTGCCACGCCCCTCGTGGGGACAGAGGACAAGTTGAGGGCTTTCCTAAAAGCCTCTTCAAATTGTCTAACGGTGCAATTTATTTGACCACCTACGTAGGGAGGGGGAGGACAAGTTGAGGGCTTTCTTAAAAGCTCTTACAAATTATCTAACCGGTGCAATTTATTTGACCCACCTACGTCAAATACTTTAGCCGCTAGAGCGTTTACAAAGTTGAAACAAAAATGTGATTTTTCTCAAAAAACTACATTTGTTTGTGAAATCTATTGCCACGCCCCTGGTAGGGATAGAGAATAGGCTGAGGGCTTTCCTAAAAGCTCTTTAAATTTATCTAACCGGTGCAATTTATTTGACCCACTTACATCAAATACTTTAGCCGCTAGAGCGTTTACAGAGTTGAAACCAAAATGTGATTTTTCTCAAAAAACTACATTTGCTTTTGTAATCTATTGACATGCCCCTGGTAGGGATAGAGGACAGGTTGAAAGCTTTTCTTAAAAGCTCTTCAAATTATTTAACCGGTGCTATTTATTTGACCCACCTACGTCAAATACTTTAGCCGCCAGAGCGTTTACAATGTTGAAACAAAAATGTGATTTTCTCAAAAAACTACATTTGTTTGTGAACACTATTACCATGCTGTCCTGGTAGGGATAGAGAGTAGGTTGAGGGTTTTCCTAAAAGCTCTTTAAATTATCTAACCGGTGCAATTTATTTGACCCACCTACGTCAAATACTTTAGCCGCTAGAGCGTTTACAAAGTTGAAACAAAAATGTGATTTTTCTCAAAAAACTACATTTGTTTGTGAAATCTATTGCCACGCCCCTGGTAGAGATAGAGAATAGGCTGAGGGTTTTCCTAAAAGCTCTTCAAAATATCTAACCGGTGCAATCTATTTGACCCACATACGTCAAATACTTTAGCCGCTAGAGCGTTTACAAGGTTGAAACAAAATGTGATTTTTCTCAAAAAACTACATTTCTTTCTGAACAATATTGCCACGCCCCTGGTAGCAATAGAGGATAGGTCGAGGGCTTTTCTAAAAGCTCTTCAAATTATCTAACCGGTGCAATTTATTTGACCCACCTACGTCAAATACTTTAGCCGCTAGAGCGTTTACAAGGTTGAAACAAAAATGTGATTTTTCTCAAAAAATTACATTTGTTTGTGAACACCATTACCACGCCCTTATTGGGTGGGAGCACCAGTTGAAGGCTTTCCTAAAAGCTCTTCAAATTGTCTAACCGGTGCAATTTATTTGAGCCACCTACGTCAAATACTTTAGTCTAGAGCGTTTATAAGGTTGAAACAAAAATGTGATTTTTCTCAAAAACTCAATTTTTTGTGAACACTATTACCACGCCCCTGGTAAGAACGGAGGACAAGTTGAGGGCTTTCCTAAAAGCTCTTCAAATTATCTAACCGGTGCATTTTATTTGACTCACCTACGTCAAATGCCTTAGCCGCTTGAGTGTTTACAAAGTTGAAACAAAAATGTGATTTTTCTCAAAAAACTACATTTGTTTGTGAACACTATTACCACGCCCTTGGTGGGTGGGAGGACAAGTTGAAGGCTTTCCTAAAAGCTCTTCAAATTATCTAACCGGTGCTATTTATTTGACCCACCTACGTCAAATACTTTAGCCGCTAGAGCGTTTACAAAGTTGAAACAAAAATGTGATTTTTCTCAAAAAACTGCACTTGTTTGTGAACACTATTACCACGCCCCTGGTAGGGATAGAGGACAGGTTGAGAGCTTTCCTAAAAGCTCTTTAAATTTAATCTAACCGGTGCAATTTATTTGACCCACCTACGTCAAATACTTTAGCCGCTAGAGCGTTTACAAAGTTGAAACAAAAATGTGATTTTTCTCAAAAAACTACATTTGTTTGTGAACAATATTACCACGCCCCTGGTAGGGATAGAGGAATAGGTTGAGGGCTTTCCTAAAAGCTCTTCAAATTATCTAACCGTTGCAATTTATTTGACCCACCTACGTCGAATACTTTAGCCGCTAGAGCGTTTACAAAGTTGAAACAAAAATGTGATTTTTCTCAAAAAACTACATTTGTTTGTGAACACTATTACCACGCCCCTGGTAGGGACAGAGGACAAGTTGGGGGCTTTCCTAAAAGCTCTTCAAATTATCTAACCGGTGCTATTTACTTGACCCACCTACGTCAAATACTTTAGCCGCTAGAGCGTTTACAAAGTTGAAACAAAAATGTGATTTTTCTCAAAAAACTACATTTGTTTGTGAACACCATTACCACGCCCTTGGTGGGTGGGAGGACAAGTTGAAGGCTTTCCTAAAAGCTCTTCAAATTATCTAACCGTTGCGTTTTATTTGACTCACCTACGTCAAATACTTTAGCCGCTAGAGCGTTTACAAAGTTCAAACAAAAATGTGATTTTTCTCAAAAAACTACATTTGTTTGTGAACACTATTGCCACGCCCCTGGTAGAGATAGAGAATAGGTTAAGGGCTTTCCTAAAAGTTCTTCAAATTATCTAACCGGTGCAATTTATTTGACCCACCTACGTCAAATACTTTAGCCGCTAGAGCGTTTACAAGGTTGAAACAAAAATGTGATTTTCTCAAAAAACTACATTTGTTTGTGAACACTATTACCACGCCCTTGGTGGGTGGGAGGACAAGTTGAAGGCTTTCCTAAAAGCCCTTCAAATTGTCTAACGGTGCAATTTATTTGAGCCACCTACGTCAAATACTTTAGCCGCTAGAGCGTTTACAAGGTTGAAACAAAAATGTGATTTTTCTCAAAAAACTACATTTTTTGTGAACACTATTACCACGCCCCTGGTAGGGGTAGATGACAAGTTGAGGGCTTTCCTAAAAGCTCTTCAAATTATCTAACCGGTGCAATTTATTTGACCCACCTACGTCAAATACTTTAGCCGCTAGAGCGTTTACAAGGTTGAAACAAAAATGTGATTTTTCTCAAAAAACTACATTTGTTTGTGAACACTATTACCACGCCCCTGGTAGGGATAGAGGACAAGTTGAGGGCTTTCCTAAAAGCTCTTCAAATTATCTAACCGGTGCAATTTATTTGACCCACTTACGTCAAATACTTTAGCCGCTAGAGTGTTTACAAAGTTGAAACAAAAATGTGATTTTTCTCAAAAAACTACATTTGTTTGTGAACACCATTACCACGCCCTTGGTGGGTGGGAGGACAAGTTGAAGGCTTTCCTAAAAGCCCTTCAAATTGTCTAACGGGTGCAATTTATTTGAGCCACCTACGTCAAATACTTTAGTCTAGAGCGTTTATAAGGTTGAAACAAAAATGTAATTTTTCTCAAATAACTAAATTTTTTGTATGGCTTTTCTTTTAAAAACTAACAGAAGTCGACGGAAAGTTATTCAATAAAATCAGATTAAAATTATTGTCCAAATAAAGATTTTTTTTTGTGTGTAAGTTTATAGCTATGGCTTTTCTTTTATTTTTTAGTGAAAATATAGCACCTACTTTTTTCAATGTATGGAGCGGTGCCACTGTGCGCCCCTGGTAAGGACAAAGGACAAGTAGAGGGCTTTCTTAACCCTTGTGTTGCCACCCAAAAAAAATCACACTGTCTGCCGCCCAGGGTACCCGGGTACCCGTACGCAAATTGGTGGGTATAAGTGCGTTATACGTAAAAATAATTGAGTGCATTCTATCAGGATCTATTTACTGACATCTTAGAAAGGTATTTCTGCTTGAAAGTACCATATAAATTATGTACAGACACCTACATAGTCCTAAATCAGCAATAAAACGCGCGCTGCTCTAATGTAAATTTCTCGATTCTGCGAAGGCCAGTTCCGTGGAATTCGAGTTGTGGGGAAACAGGTCGTTCTTTGAATTGGTTTGTACTTCAGGAACGTTCGAGAATGCTGTGAAACGAATATAAGCTGTATAGTTCAGTTTCTGTTATTGACTCGAAGAAGCCAGACGTATCGCTGTTTGGATAGTTCTTTAGCGTGTAATTGTATTTTATTTATATACGTCAGATAAATAAAAGGATGGAGGAGTTATCGAAATCGCAGTTTTTGAGGTAACGTAAAAACAATAAATACACGATTTAGTTAGCACGATGGGTTTTTAATTTTATCGAAAATTGAATGCGAAAAATATGAATAAAATATTTTTTGATGCTATAGCAAGAATATACGAAAATACATTTTACATTACTGTATGTAGCCCACACTCATCGAAAAAAATTATTTTATTCGTATTTTTCGTATTCATATTGTTAAAACCCACCGTATGTATTTGATATTATTCAAAATGTAATATTATTGTAAAACTCAAATTTATTTTTATTTAGATTGAGCGAGGCTCAAAAAGAGGAGTATATCAGAAAATTGGATGAGGACGTTGACGCCGCGATCGACAGTGAAGATCCGTCAGACAGCGAAGACGACGATTGGTTTCCGGACGGTATTTAAGCGTCAGATACTGAAGATTACGAACAGGATGGAGCAGCTGAAATTGAAGAGGATACAAGTGATCGTGAAGCTCCAGAGGGTGAAGAAGAAGAGGATGATGACGACGATGAGGAAGAGGGCGACGACAATGAAGTAGCTGTATCGACTTCTAATAGTCGGTCAGACAGTTCAAGTGTTCCACCCAATACAAGTACAACATTTATAGCAAAAGATGAAATAAAACCGCACGCCCAAATCATCAGATTCCTGCTAGAAATATTGTGAGGCAAAGAGCTGGACCTCATAGGAGTACGGAAATGTTGTCAATCGCTCAAACATTCAAAAAAAATTATCACGTTGGAAATGGTCGATATTATTGTTCGCTGCACGAATAAAAAAGCAGAAGCCGTGTATTGAGTTTACAACAAACAACATCCAGAAAATGAACCTCGTGTATGGAAAAAAGTAACAGTGACAAAGATTTATTCCTTTTTTGGAGTATTGATATCTGCTGGTGCAAATAACTCAAACACAGATCATGTAAATAAAATGTGGAAGAAAAATGCTTATCCGTTATATCGTGCAACAATGGGACGAATACGCTTTCAGTCGCTTTTACGGTTCATACGTTTCGATGATTATACAACACGCCCGGCTCGAGTAGCCAATGATAAAGCTGCTCTTATTTCAGATACATGGAAGATGCTGAATGCCAACTTAGCTGCATTGTATCGACCAACGGAACACTTGACCATCGACGAACAGCTCTACCCTTTCAGAGGAAGAACTAAGTTTACTCAGTATATGCCATCCAAGCCTGCTAAATACGGTCTGCAAGTATTTTGGTTGTGCGATGCAAGTAATGCTTATCCACTGAAAGGGATTTTGTATACAGGTAAACAAGGTAATACTCGAGAAGTCAATCAAGCTGAACGAGTTGTCAAAGACCTGGTCAGCGATTATAAAGGATCTTGCCGAAATATAACCACGGACAGATTTTTCACAACTTTACCTTTGGCGGAGACTCTGTTATCTTGGAAACTTACTATCGTCGGTACATTGAGACAAAAAATAAAACATTCATACCTCAAGAAATGAAACCGTCAAGGTCTAGAGAAGTACTGTCAACTCTTTTCGGATTTCATGAAAAAGCTACTATCTGCTCATACGTTCCAAAGAAAAACAAAGCTGTAATACTTCTTAGTGCGATGCACTACGGTTATGAAATTTCTGATGCAGCTCACAAAAAACAAGAAATGATTTTGTTTTATAATCAAACAAAAGCTGGAGTTGACACCATGGATCAAATGTGTTCGAGGTATTCCACCCAACGGCGAACGTGTAGATGGCCGCTGGCTTTCTTTTTCAATATCCTCGACATTGCAGGTGTAGCTGCCTATGTCATCTATTATGAAAATAACAGCATGCTTCATAAGAAAACGAACAGACGGAGACTTTTTCTTCGACAATTGTCAGAAGAGTTAGCAATGTGCGATAAGCCCGTATGCGAACAGCATTCGGTGAACATTTCTAAATGTTTACATTGCAATAATTAAATTTTAATTTTTCTTAATTTTTTAATTAATTCTTAAATTAGTAATAATAATATTATTTTGCGACATGAAGTTAAAAAAATGAATGAATGAAATGAAAAAAAAAAAATGAAACGAATTTTTAGCTTTTTACATAGTGAAATATAAGTAATAATTTGAACAAAAAAATTGAAAAATTTTGAATGAAATATCAATAAATAATTAGAAATGAACATAATTTGTTAAAGTTAGCATATAAATACTTATTTACTCCTTTTAGATATAAAATAAAAGTATAATCGTAATGTATTACACGAACTTCTATCGGGGTACCCGGGTACCCGGGTGGCTGAGACGGGTTCTTATTTTAAAATGTAACATTTCCGAAGTTAGAAAACAATTTAAACTATGTATAATGGGCAATTCGCTAGACAATCGATTAAACCATGGGGATCCAAGAGGATTTTAGCCTATCTTTTTTAGAAAAAATATTATTCAACAAAATACACTGCGGTGGGTACCCGGGTACCCGGGTGGCAACACAAGGGTTAAAAAAAAATGTAGTTTTTAGAGAAAAATCACATTTTATAGTATTTGACGTAGACGGGTGAAATAAATTGCACCGCCTATCAATTTCGAAGAGCTTTTAGAAAAGCCCTCAAGTTGTCATCTATCACTACTAGGGGCGTGGTAATATTGTTCACAAACAAATGTAGTTTTTCGAGAAAAATTACATTTTTTTTTCAACTTTGTAAACGCTCTAGCGGCTAAAGTATTTGACGTAGGTGGGTCAAATAAATTGCGCCGGTTAGACAATTTGAAGAGCTTTTAGGAAAGCCCTCAACTTGTTATCTACCCCTACCAGGGGCGTGGTTATAGTGTTCACAAAAAAGTAGTTTTTTGAGAAAAATTACATTTTTGTTTCTACCTTGTGAACGCTCTGGCTGCTAAGGTATTCGACGCAGGTGGGTCAATTAAATTGCACCGGATAGACAATTTGAAAAGCATTTAGGAAAGCCCTCAACTTGTTATCTACCCCTACCAGGGGCGTGGTTATAGTGTTCACACAAAATTTAGTTTTTTGAAAGAAACACATTTTTGTTTCAAACTTGTAAACGCCTAGCGGCTAAGTATTTGACGTAAGTGGGTCAAATAAATTGCACCGGTGCAGATAATTTGAAGAGCATTTGGGAAAGCTCTCAACTTGTCATCTACTCCTACCAGGGCCGTGGTAATAGTGTTCACAAAAAAGTAGTTTTTTGAGAAAAATTACATTTTTGTTTCTACTTTGTGAACGCTCTGGCGGCTAAGGTATTCGACGCAGGTGGGTCAATTAAATTGCACCAGTTAGATAATTTGAAGAGCTTTTAGGAAAGCCCTCAACTTGTCATCTATCCTTACAAGGGGCGTGGCAATGTTGTTCAGAAGAAAATGTAGCTTTTACAGAAAAATCACATTTTTGTTTCAACCTTGTAAACCCTCTAGCGGCTAAAGTATTTGACGTAGGTGGGTCACAAAAAACGCACCGATTAGACAATTTGAAGGGCTTTTAAGGAAAGTCCTCAGCTTGTCATTGTTCAAAAAAAATGTAGTTTTTTGAGAAAACTCACATTTTTGTTTCAACCTTGTAAACGCTCTAACGGCTAAAGTATTTGACGCAGGTGGGTCAAATAAATTGCACCGGTTAGACAATTTGAAGAGCTTTTAAGAAAGCCTTCAACTCGTCATCTATCCTCACAAGGGGCGTGCCAATATTGTTCACAAAAAATGTAGTTTTTTGAGAAAAATCACATTTTGTTTCAACTTTGTAAACGCTCTAGCGGCTAAAGAATTTGACGTAGGCGGGTGAAATAAATTGCACCGCTTAGCAATTTCGAAGAGCTTTTAGAAAAGCCCTCAAGTTGTCATCTATCCCTACTAGGGGCGTGGTAATATTGTTCACAAGCAAATGTAGTTTTTTGAGAAAAAGCACATTTTTGTTTGAACTTTGTATACGCTCTAGTTGCTTAAGTATTTGACGTAGGTGTGTCAAATAAATTGCACCGGTGCAGATAATTTAAAGAGAATTTAACAAAGCCCTCAACTTGTCATCTATCCTTACAAGGGCCGTGGCAATATCGTTCAGAAAAAAATGTAATTTTTACAGAAAAATCACTTTTTTGTTTCAATTTTGTAAACGCTCTAGCGGCTAAAGTATTTGACGTAGGTGGGTCACAAAAACTGCACCGGTTAGATAATATGAAGCGCATTTAGGAAAGCCCTCAACTTGTTATCTACCACTACCATGGGCTTGGTTATAGTGTTCACAAAAAATGTAGAT
>NW_026089623.1:19602709-19618177 GCF_024586455.1 Bactrocera neohumeralis
GCTTTTAGAAAGCCCTCAACATGTCCTCTGTTCCTACTAGGGGCGTGGTAATAGTGTTCACAACAAATGTAGGTTTTTTGAAAAAATCACATTTTTGTTTCAAACTTGTAAACGCCTAGCGGCTAAAGTATTTGACGTAGGTGGCTCAAATAAAATGCACCGGGTAGGTAATATGAAGAGCATTTAGGGAAGCCCTCAACTTGTCATCTACCACTACCAGGGGCTTGGTTATAGTGTTCACAAAAAATGTAGTTTTTTGAGAAAAATTACATTTTTGTTTGAACTTTGTATAAGCTCTAGCGGCTTAAGTATTTGACGTAGGTGGGTCAAAAAAATTGCACCGGTTAGACAATTTGAAGAGCTTTTAGGAAAGCCCTCAACATGTCCTCTGTTCCTACTAGGGGCGTGGTAATAGTGTTCACAACAAATGTAGTTTTTTGAAAAAATCACATTTTTGTTTCAAACTTGTAAACGCCTAGCGGCTAAAGTATTTGACGTAGGTGGCTCAAATAAAATGCACCGGTTAGGTAATATGAAGAGCATTTAGGAAAGCCCTCAACTTGTCATCTACCACTACCAGGGGCTTGGTTATAGTGTTCACAAAAAATGTAGTTTTTTGAAAAAATCACATTTTTGTTTGAACTTTGTAAACGCTCTAGCGGCTTAAGTATTTGACGTAGGTGTATCAAATAAAACGCACCGGTTAGACAATTTGAAGAGCTTTTAGGAAAGCCCTCAACATGTCCTCTGTTAATACTAGGGGCGTGGTAATATTGTTCACAACAAATGTAGTTTTTTGAAAAAATCACATTTTTGTTTCAAACTTGTAAACGCTTAGCGGCTAAAGTATTTGACGTAGGTGGGTCAAATAAAATGCACCGGTTAGGTAATTTGAAGAGCTTTAGGAAAGCCCTCAACTTGTCATCTGCCCCTACCAGGAGCGTGGTTATAGTGTTCACAAAAATGTAGTTTTTTGAGAAAAATCACATTTTTGTTTCAACTTTGTAAACGCTCTAGACTAAAGTATTTGACGTAGATGGGTCAAATAAATTGCACCGGTTAGCCAATTTCAAGGGCTTTTAGGAAAGCCCTCAACTTGTCGTCTGTCCTTACAAGGGGCGTGGTATTAGTGTTCACAACAAATGTAGTTTTTTTGAAAAAATCACATTTTTGTTTCAAACTTGTAAACGCTCTAGCGGCTAAAGTATTTGACGTAGGTGGGTCAAATAAAATGCACCGGTTAGGTAATTTGAAGAGCTTTTAGGAAAGCCCTCAACCTATCCTCTTTCCCTACCAGGGGCGTGGTAATAGTGTTCACACAAATGTAGTTTTTTGAAAAAATCACATTTTTGTTTCAACTTTGTAAACGCTCTAGCGGCTAAAGTATTTGACGTAGGTGGGTCAAATAAATTCCACCGGTTAGACAATTTAAAGAGGTTTTAGGAAAGCCCTCAACATTTCCTCTGGTCATACCAGGGGCGTGGTAATAGTGTTCACAACAAATGTAGTTTTTTGAAAAAATCACATTTTTTTTTGAACTTGTGAACGCTCTAGCGGCTAACGTATTTGACGTAGGTGGCTCAAATAAAATGCACCGGTGAGGGTATATGAAGAGCATTTATGAAAGCCCTCAACTTGTCATCTTCCACTACCAGGGGCTGACATTGTTAGTGGTGTTTACAAAAAATGTAGTTCAAAAAAATTTTTGTTTACTTTGTATAAGCTCTAAAGTATTTGACGTAGGTGGGTCAAATAGATTGCACCGGTTAGATAATTTGAAGCCCTCAACTTGACCTCTGTCCCTAGCAGGGGCGTGGCAATATTGTTAACAAAGATATGCAGTTTTTTGAGAAGAATCACATTTTTTTCAATTTTGTAAACAAACGTAGTTTTTTGAGAAAAATCACATTTTTGTTTGAACTTTGTAAACGCACTAGCGGCTAAAGTATTTGACGTAGGTGGGTCAAAAAAATTGCACCGGTTAGACAATTTGAAGAGCTTTTAGGAAAGCCCTCAACTTGTCATCTACCCTTACAAGGGGCGCGTTCACAAGAAAATGTAGTTTTTTGAAAAAATCACATTTTTGTTTCAAACTTTGTAAACGCCTAGCGGCTTAAGTATTTGACGTAGGTGAATCAAATAAGATGCACCGGTTACACAATTTGAAGAGCTTTTATACCAAATTCAGACATCAACTTGTCATCTATTACCAGGGCTTGGTCGAAAGCAGTGTTGAAATCGAAATGAGGTGTGTGTGTCGATTCTCATTTCACGGGTCTTTTCAAGATTTGGCGCATGGTTATTTGGTCGGTTGTTGATTTTCCACGGTTGAAGCCACACTTCCAATCAGTTTGTTGACGGTTAGGGCTTCAATCTTTCACTACAACTACCAGGGGCTCGATAGAACAAAAAATGTAGATTTTTGAGGAAAATCACATTTTTGTTTGAACTTTTGTAAAGTCTCCGGCTTTATTTGACGGAGGTGGCATAAAAAAATTCCACCGGTTAGACAATTTCGAAGAGCATTTTTAGGAAAGCCCTCAACATGTCATCTACCTTACCAGGGGCGTGTTTGAATAGTGTTCACAAAAATGTAGTTTTTTGAAAAATTACATTTTGTTTTCAACTTTTAAAGCTTTCGAAAGTATTTGACGTAGGTGGGTCAAAAAAATCTGCTCATCGTTATCGATTGAAGGGAATTTAGGAAAGCCCTCAACTGTGTCATTCTGCCATTCACCAGGCTGGAGATAGTGTTCAAAAAAATAGTTTTTTGTTTCAGTATATTCTGGGCATCAGTGACTAGATCACCTTTGGGGGTTCTAAAAAAAGGAAGTTTTTTGAGAAAAATTTTTTTTTGATGGAAAGCCCTCAAAATATGCTCCGGTCTTTTTTGAAACTTGTAACCTTCGGTTAGTAATTTACAAGCCGCCGCCCTTTGTCATCTAACCAGGGGCGTGCATTAGTGTTCACAACAAATGTAGTTTTTTGAAAAAATCACATTTTTGTTTCAAACTTGTAAACGCTCTAGACTTCAAGTATTTGACGTGTTGGGTCAAACGTTGCGAAATTGTTTCTCTCCCGTTAGGGGCGTGGCAATTTCAAGAGTACCAGTTTTCTTTTGGAAAGCCAACTTGTCGGATGCAGCCTAATAAGAGCTTTTGAAAGCCGTGGTAATAGTGTTCACAAAAAATGTAGTTTTTTGAAAAATCACATTTTTGTTTCAACCATTATAAATGCTCTAGCGGCTAAACTATTTGACGTAGGTGGGTCAAAAAAATTTAGACAATGCCCTAACTATCCCTACCAGGGGCGTGGTAATAGTGTTCACAACAAATGTAGTTTTTTGAGAAAATCACATTTTTGTTTCAACTTTGTAAAGCCTAGCGGCTAAAACATTTGACGTAGGTGTCATCACAATTTGAAGAGCATTTAGAAAGCCCTCAACTTGTCATCTGCCCCTACCAGGGGCGTGGTTATAGTGTTCACAAAAATGTAGAACCGGTTAGACAATTTGAAGAGCATTAAGGAAAGCCCTCAACTTGTCATCTACCACTACCAGGGGCGTGGTTATAGTGTTCACAAAAAATGTAGTTTTTTGAGAAAAATTACATTTTTGTTTCAACCTTGTAAACGCTCTAGACTAAAGTATTTGACGTAGGTGGGTCACAAAAAATGCACCGGTTAGACAATTTGAAGAGCATTTGTAAACGCCTACCGGCTAAAGTATTTGACGTAGGTGGCTCAAATAAAATGCACCTGTTAGACAATATGAAGAGCATTTAGGAAAGCCCTCAACTTGTCATCTACCACTACCAGGGGCGTGGTTATAGTGTTCACAAAAAATGTAGTTTTTTGAGAAAAATCACATTTTTGTTTGAACTTTGTAAACGCTCTAGCGGCTAAAGTATTTGACGTAGGTGGGTCAAAAAAATGCACCGGTTAGACAATTTGAAGAGCTTTTAGGAAAGCCCTCAACATGTCCTCTGTTCCTACCAGGGGCGTGGTAATAGTGTTCACAACAAATGTAGTTTTTTGAAAAAAATCACATTTTTGTTTCAAACTTGTAAACGCCTAGCGGCTAAAGTATTTGACGTAGGTGGCTCAAATAAAATGCACCGGTTAGATAATATGAAGAGCATTTAGGAAAGCCCTCAACTTGTCATCTACCACTACCAGGGGCTTGGTTATAGTGTTCACAAAAAATGTAGTTTTTTGAGAAAAATTACATTTTTGTTTCAACTTTGTAAACGCTCTAGCGGCTAAAGTATTTGACGTAGGTGGGTCACAAAAAATGCACCGGTTAGACAATTTGAAGAGCTTTGAAGGAAAGCCCTCAACTTGTCATCTACTCCTACCAGGGGCGTGCCAATATTGTTAAAAAATGGAAGTTTTTTGAGAAAAATCACATTTTTGTTTCAACTTTGTAAACGCTCTAGCGGCTAAAGTATTTGACGTAGGTGGGTCAAATAAATTGCACCGGTTAGACAATTTGAAGAGCTTTTAGGAAAGCCCTCAACTTGTCATATACTGTTCCTACCAGGGGCGTGGTAATAGTGTTCACAACAAATGTAGTTTTTGAAAAAATCACATTTTTGTTTCAAACTTGTAAACGCCTAGCGGCTAAAGTATTTGACGTAGGTGGCTCAAATAAAATGCACCGGTTAGACAATATGAAGAGCATTTAGGAAAGCCCTCAACTTGTCATCTACCACTACCAGGGGCTTGGTTATAGTGTTCACAAAAAATGTAGTTTTTTGAGAAAAATTACATTTTTGTTTGAACTTTGTATAAGCTCTAGCGGCTTAAGTATTTGACGTAGGTGGGTCAAAAAAATTGCACCGGTTAGACAATTTGAAGAGCTTTTAGGAAAGCCCTCAACATGTCCTCTGTTCCTACCAGGGGCGTGGTAATAGTGTTCACAACAAATGTAGTTTTTGAAAAAATCACATTTTTGTTTCAAACTTGTAAACGCCTAGCGGCTAAAGTATTTGACGTAGGTGGCTCAAATAAAATGCACCGGTTAGGGTATATGAAGAGCATTTAGGAAAGCCCTCAACTTGTCATCTACCACTACCAGGGGCTTGGTTATAGTGTTCACAAAAATGTAGTTTTTTGTTTAAAAGCACATTTTTGTTTCAACTTTGTAAACGCTCTAGCGGCTAAAGTATTTGACGTAGGTGGGTCAAATAAATTGCACCGGTTAGACAATTTGAAGAGCTTTTAGGAAAGCCCTCAACGTGTCATCTATCCCTACCAGGGGCGTGGTAATATTGTTCACAAAAAAATGTAGTTTTTTGAGAAAAATCACATTTTTGTTTCAACTTTGTAAACGCTCTAGCGGCTAAAGTATTTGACGTAGGTGGGTCAAATAAATTGCACCGGTTAGACAATTTGAAGAGCATTTAGGAAAGCCCTCAACTTGTCATCTACCCCTACCAGGGGCGTGGCAATGTTGTTCACAAAAAAATGTAGTTTTTTGAGAAAAATCACATTTTTGTTTCAACTTTGTAAACGCTCTAGCGGCTAAAGTATTTGACGTAGGTGGGTCAAATAAATTGCACCGGTTAGACAATTTGAAGAGCATTTAGGAAAGCCCTCAACTTGTCATCTACCACTACCAGGGGCGTGGTTATAGTGTTCACAAAAAATGTAGTTTTTTGAGAAAAATCACATTTTTGTTTCAACTTTGTAAACGCTCTAGCGGCTAAAGTATTTGACGTAGGTGGGTCAAAAAAATTGCACCGGTTAGACAATTTGAAGGCTTTTAGGAAAGCCATCATTATGTCCTCTGTCCCTACCAGGGGCGTGGTAATAGTGTTCACAACAAATGTAGGTTTTTGAAAAAATCACATTTTTGTTTCAAACTTGTAAACGCTCTAGCGGCTAAAGTATTTGACGTAGGTGGCTCAAATAAAATGCACCGGTTAGATAATATGAAGAGCATTTAGGAAAGCCCTCAACTTGTCATCTACCACTTACCAGGGGCTTGGTTATAGTGTTCACAACAAATGTAGTTTTTTGAAAAAATCACATTTTTGTTTGAACTTTGAAAGCCCTTGAAGAGCATTTAGGAAAGCCCTCAACTTGTCATCTACCCCTCCCAGGGGCGTGGTAATAGTGTTCACAAAAATGTAGTTTTTTGAGAAAAATCACATTTTTGTTTCAACTTTGTAAACGCTCTAGCGGCTAAAGTATTTGACGTAGGTGGGTCAAATAAAATGCACCGGTTAGACAATTTGAAGAGCTTTTAGGAAAGCCCTCAACTTGTCATCTGTTCCTACCAGGGGCGTGGTAATAGTGTTCACAACAAATGTAGGTTTTTGAAAAAATCACATTTTTGTTTCAAACTTGTAAACGCTCTAGCGGCTAAAGTATTTGACGTAGGTGGCTCAAATAAAATGCACCGGTTAGATAATATGAAGAGCATTTAGGAAAGCCCTCAACTTGTCATCTACCACTACCAGGGGCTTGGTTATAGTGTTCACAAAAAATGTAGTTTTTTGAGAAAAATTACATTTTTGTTTCAACTTTGTAAACGCTCTAGCGGCTAAAGTATTTGACGTAGGTGGGTCAAATAAAATGCACCGGTTAGACAATTTGAAGAGCTTTTAGGAAAGCCCTCAACTTGTCATCTACCCTACCAGGGGCGTGGTAATAGTGTTCACAAAAAATGTAGTTTTTTGAGAAAAATCACATTTTTGTTTCAACTTTGTAAACGCTCTAGCGGCTAAAGTATTTGACGTAGGTGGGTCAAATAAATTGCACCGGTTAGACAATTTGAAGAGCTTTTAGGAAAGCCCTCAACTTGTCATCTACCCTACCAGGGGCGTGGTAATAGTGTTCACAAAAAATGTAGTTTTTTGAAAAAATCACATTTTTGTTTGAACTTTGTATGAGCTCTAGTGGCTTAAGTATTTGACGCAGGTGGGTAAAAAAAAAATTAGAGATGTTAGAATTTTGAAGAGCTTTTAGGAAAGCCCTCAACATGTCCTCTGTTCCTACTAGGGGCGTGGTAATAGTGTTCACAACAAATGTAGTTTTTTGAAAAAATCACATTTTTGTTTCAAACTTGTAAACGCCTAGCGGCTAAAGTATTTGACGTAGGTGGCTCAAATAAAATGCACCGGTTAGATAATATGAAGAGCATTTAGGAAAGCCCTCAACTTGTCATCTACCACTACCAGGGGCTTGGTTATAGTGTTCACAAAAAATGTAGTTTTTTGAGAAAAATCACATTTTTGTTTCAACTTTGTAAACGTTCTATCGTTTAAAGTATTTGACGTAGGTTGGTCACAAAAAATGCACCGGTTAGACAATTTGAAGAGCTTTTAGGAAAGCCCTCAACTTGTCATCTATCCCTACCAGGGGCGTGGTAATAGTGTTCACAAAAAATGTAGTTTTTGAGAAAAATCACATTTTTGTTTCAACTTTGTAAACGCTCTAGCGGCTAAAGTATTTGACGTAGGTGGGTCAAATAAATTGCACCGGTTAGACAATTTGAAGAGCATTTAGGAAAGCCCTCAACTTGTCATCTACTCCTACCAGGGGCGTGGTAATAGTGTTCACAAAAATGTAGTTTTTTGAGAAAAATCACATTTTTGTTTCAAATTTTGTAAACGCTCTAGCGGCTAAAGTATTTGACGTAGGTGGGTCAAATAAAATGCACCGGTTAGACAATTTGAAGAGCATTTAGGAAAGCCCTCAACTTGTCATCTACCCTTTCGAGGGGCGTGGCAATATTGTTCACAAAAAATGTAGTTTTTTGAGAAAAATCACATTTTTGTTTCAACTTTGTAAACGCTCTAGCGGCTTAAGTATTTGACGTAGGTGGGTCAAGAAAATCGCAACGGTTAGACAATTTGGAGAGCTTTTAGGAAAGCCCTCAACATGTCCTCTGTTCCTACCAGGGGCGTGGTAATAGTGTTCACAACAAATGTAGTTTTTTGAAAAAATCACATTTTTGTTTCAAACTTGTAAACGCCTAGCGGCTAAAGTATTTGACGTAGGTGGCTCAAATAAAATGCACCGGTTAGATAATATGAAGAGCATTTAGGAAAGCCCTCAACTTGTCATCTACCACTACCAGGGGCTTGGTTATAGTGTTCACAAAAAATGTAGTTTTTTGAGAAAAATTACATTTTTGTTTGAACTTTGTATAAGCTCTAGCGGCTAAAGTATTTGACGTAGGTGGGTCAAAAAAATTGCACCGGTTAGACAATTTGAAGAGCTTTTAGGAAAGCCATCATTATGTCCTCTGTTCCTACCAGGGGCGTGGTAATAGTGTTCACAACAAATGTAGGTTTTTGAAAAAATCACATTTTTGTTTCAAACTTGTAAACGCCTAGCGGCTAAAGTATTTGACGTAGGTGGCTCAAATAAAATGCACCGGTTAGACAATTTGAAGAGCATTTAGGAAAGCCCTCAACTTATCATCTGCTACTACCAGGGGCTTGGTTATAGTGTTCACAAAAAAGTTATTTTTTTTGGAAAAATCACATTTCTGTTTCAAACTTGTGAACGCCTAGCGGCTTAAGTATTTGACGTAGGTGGGTCAAAAAAATTGCACCGGTTAGACAATTTGAAGGCTTTTAGGAAAGCCATCATTATGTCCTCTGTCCCTACCAGGGGCGTGGTAATAGTGTTCACAACAAATGTAGTTTTTTGAGAAAAATCACATTTTTGTTTCAACCTTGTAAACGCTCTAGCGGCTAAAGTATTTGACGTAGGTGGGTCAAATAAAATGCACCGGTTAGACAATTTGAAGAGCATTTAGGAAAGCCCTCAACTTGTCATCTACCACTACCAGGGGCTTGGTTATAGTGTTCACAAAAAATGTAGTTTTTTGAGAAAAATCACATTTTTGTTTCAACTTTGTAAACGCTCTAGCGGCTAAAGCATTTGACGTAGGTGGGTCAAATAAAATGCACCGGTTAGACAATTTGAAGAGCTTTTAGGAAAGCCCTCAACTTGTCGTCTGTCCTTACAAGGGGCGTGGTTTTAGTGTTCACAACAAATGTAGTTTTTTGAAAAAATCACATTTTTGTTTCAAACTTGTAAACGCTCTAGACTAAAGTATTTGACGTAGATGGGTCAAATAAATTGCTCCGGTTAGCCAATTTCAAGGGCTTTTAGGAAAGCTCTCACCTTGTTATCTGTCCTTACAAGGGGCGCGGTAATAGTGTTCACACAAATGTAGTTTTTTGGAAAAATTTCCCTTTTTCGCTACGTGGCGCCAATTGGATATTCCAAGCGTATCGAATCATCAGTGTTTGACAACGTCCAAGCCTCTGCACCATATAGCAGGACGGGAATTATGAGCGACTTATAGAGTTTGGCTTTTGTTCGTCGAGAGAGGACTTTACTTTTCAATTGCCTACTCAGTCCGAAGTAGCACCTGTTGGCAAGAGTTACCCTGCGTTGGATTTCTAGGCTGATATTGATACGATTTCAAAGTTATGACTGTCAACAGTGACGTGAGAGCCTAGTCGCGAGTGCGACGACTGTTTGTTTGATGACAGGAGACCCATTGACCCATGACAGACCCTTTTTCTGTGCTTCCTTGTCCAGCCCGGAGAAAGCAGAACTAACGGCGCGGGTGTTGAGGCCGATGATATCAATATCGTCCGCATACGCCAGCAGCTGTACACTCTTATAGAAGATGGTACCTTCTCTGTTTAGTTCTGCAGCTCGTACTATTTTCTCCAGAAGCAGGTTGAAGAAGTCGCACGATAGGGAGTCGCCTTGTCTGAAACCTCGTTTGGTATCGAACGGCTCGGAGAGGTCCTTCCCGATCCTGACGGAGCTTTTGGTGTTGCTCAACGTCAGTTTACACAGCCGTATTAGTTTTGCGAAAAAAGGCAGCTCCTTTTGTGCTATCGAAAGCAGCTTTGTCATCGACGAAGAGGTGGTGTGTGTCGATTCTCCTTTCACGGGTCTTTTCCAAGATTTGGCGCATGGTGAATATCTGGTCGGTTGTTGATTTTCCAGGTCTGAAGCCACACTGATAAGGTCCAATCAGTTTGTTGACGGTGGGCTTTAATCTTTCACACAATACGCTCGATAGAACCTTATATGCGATGTTGAGGAGGCTAATCCCACGGTAGTTGGCGCAGATTGTGGGGTCTCCTTTTTTATGGATTGGGCATAGCACACTTAAATTCCAATCGTTGGGCATGCTTTCGTCCGACCATATTTTACAAAGAAGCTGATGCATGCTCCTTATCAGTTCTTCGCCGCCGTGTTTGAATAGCTCGGCCGGCAAACCGTCGGCCCCTGCCGCTTTGTTGTTCTTCAGGCGGGCAATTGCTATTCGAACTTCTTCATGGTCGGGTAATGGTACGTCTGCTCCATCGTCATCGATTGGGGAATCGGGTTCTCCTTCTTCTGGTGTTGTGCGTTCACTGCCATTCAGCAGGCTGGAGAAGTGTTCCCTCCATAGTTTAAGTATACTCTGGGCATCAGTGACTAGATCACCTTTGGGGGTTCTACAAGAGTATGCTCCGGTCTTGAAACCTTCTGTAAGCCGCCGCATATTTTCGTAGAATTTTCGAGCATTATCCCTGTCGGCCAGCTTATCAAGCTCTTCAAACTCACGCATTTCGGCCTCTTTCTTTTTCTGTCTGCAGATGCGTCTCGCTTCCTTCTTCAATTCTCGGTATCTATCCCATCCCGCACGTGTTGTGGTCGATCGTAACGTTGCGAGGTAGGCAGCCTGTTTTCTCTCCGCTGCGGCGTTGTTCTTTCGCACTTTCCGAAAACCAAGGGTTTCGGATGCAGCTGCACGTAAGGAGTTTGAAATGCCGTCCCACAGTTCCCTTATACCGAGTTGTTGATGAGTGCTCTCAGAGAGCAGGAGTGCAAGACGAGTAGAAAATCGTTCAGCAGTCTGTTGTGAAGCAGCTTTTCGACGTCGAAAGCTTCCTTGTGTTTGTTGGCGTGCGTTTTTTCTGCACAGAGGCGGGTGCGAATCTTGGCTGCAACAAGATAGTGGTCCGAGTCGATGTTAGGACAACAAAAACACTGTACGTCTTTTGTCTATCACAAAATCGATCTGGTTGGTAGTTTTTCATTTTTGTGAATTTTTTTGTTTGGAATCTTTGTATACAGATAACCATATTTCGGGCCCCGGCTTAATCAGTATTTGGGGATGTTTCGTGGAGGTGGGTTTAAAAAAGATACCTTCTTTGCCCACCCTGGCGTTAGTCGCCAAGCACGATTTTGACATCGTGGCTTTCATAAGGCGTTCCAAGCACTCAAAAAGGCATCTTTGTCACATCTGTCCTTCTCATCCGTCGGAGCGTGGGCGCAGATCAGCGATATGTTGAAGAACCTCGCTTTGATGCGGATTGCGGCTAGACGTTCATTCACCGAGTGAAAAACTCACATTTTTGTTTTATATGGCCACTTGTAAATGTCACAAGGACCTACTAGTCCTTGTCCCGTCCATCGCATTTCTTGGACGGCGTATGTCAGCCTTGACGTCAACCAGCTGGGGAGCGGCACCTTCCCAATTAAGGGACCGGATATTCCAGGTGCATGCCCTTAATTCGTAGTCCTTTTTTCGTTTGCCATGGTCGTCATCAAAAGGGGGGTCTCTCACCCGAGGCTGCTGTTGGTTTTTCATTGGGGTGAGCTTTTTACGTGGCGGGTCCCAAACCCAGCGCACAACTCTATGCAGGGGTGTTTCGCCTTCTCACTTTAGCTCACCTTCGAACGGATGTTCTTAGGCTACCCAGAGGATACTTGGTCAAAGCCCGGAAGTCGTGAGTCATATGTAAAAGAATCGTTTCTGGCCACTCCCAAGTGAATGGCGATCAGAGAACTTTCCTCACTTGCGTGAACTTCTACACATGACCCCATCCTCCAAACTTGTGAACGCTCTAGACTAAAGTATTTGACGTAGATGGGTCAAATAAATTGCTACCGGTTAGCCAATTTCAAGGGCTTTTAGGAAAGCCCTCAACTTGTTATCTGTCCTTACAAGGGGCGTGGTAATAGTGTTCACAACAAATGTAGTTTTTTGGAAAACTCACATTTTTGTTTCAAACTTGTGAACGCATAGCGGCTTAAGTATTTGACGTAGGTGAATCAAATAAAATGCACCGGTTAGACAATTTGAAGAGCTTTTAAGAAAAGCCCTCAGCTTGTCATCTATCCTTTCGAGGGGCGTGGCAATATTGTTCAAAAAAAATGTAGTTTTTTGAGAAAAATTACATTTTTGTTTCAACTTTGTAAACGCTCTAGCGGCTAAAGTATTTGACGTAGGTGGGTCAAATAAATTGCACCGGTTAGACAATTTGAAGAGCATTTAGGAAAGCCCTCAACTTGTCATCTATCCTTACAAGGGGCGTGGTAATAGTGTTCACAACAAATGTAGTTTTTTGAGAAAAATCACATTTTTGTTTCAACTTGTAAACGCTCTAGCGGCTAAAGTATTTGACGTAGGTGGCTCAAATAAAATGCACCGGTTAGATAATATGAAGAGCATTTAGGAAAGCCCTCAACTTGTCATCTACCACTACCAGGGGCTTGGTTATAGTGTTCACAAAAAATGTAGTTTTTTGAGAAAAATTACATTTTTGTTTCAACCTTGTAAACGCTCTAGACTAAAGTATTTGACGTAGGTGGGTCAAATAAATTGCACCGGTTAGACAATTTGAAGAGCATTTAGGAAAGCCCTCAACTTGTCATCTACCCTACCAGGGGCGTGGTTATAGTGTTCACAAAAAATGTAGTTTTTTGAGAAAAATCACATTTTTGTTTCAAACTTGTAAACGCTCTAGACTAAAGTATTTGACGTAGATGGGTCAAATAAATTGCACCGGTTAGGCAATTTGAAGAGCTTTTAGGAAAGCCCTCAACATGTTCTCTGTTCCTACTAGGGGCGTGGTTATAGTGTTCACAACAAATGTAGTTTTTTGAAAAAATCACATTTTTGTTTCAAACTTGTAAACGCCTAGCGGCTAAAGTATTTGACGTAGGTGGCTCAAATAAAATGCACCGGTTAGATAATATGAAGAGCATTTAGGAAAGCCCTCAACTTGTCATCTACCACTACCAGGGGCGTGCCAATAGTGTTCACAAAAAATGTAGTTTTTTTTGAGAAAAATCACATTTTGGTTTCAACTTTGTAAACACTCTAGCGGCTAAAGCATTTGACGTAGGTGGGTCAAATAAAATGCACCGGTTAGACAATTTGAAGAGCTTTTAGGAAAGCCCTCAACTTGTCATCTGTCCTTACCAGGGGCGTGGTAATAGTGTTCACAACAAATGTAGTTTTTTGAAAAAATCACATTTTTGTTTCAAACTTGTAAACGCCTAGCGGCTAAAGTATTTGACGTAGGTGGCTCAAATAAAATGCACCGGTTAGATAATATGAAGAGCATTTAGGAAAGCCCTCAACTTGTCATCTACCACTACCAGGGGCTTGGTTATAGTGTTCACAAAAAATGTAGTTTTTTGAGAAAAATTACATTTTTGTTTCAACTTTGTAAACGCTCTAGCGGCTTAAGTATTTGACGTAGGTGGGTCAAAAAAATTGCACCGGTTAGATAATTTGAAGAGCATTTAGCAAAGCCCTCAACTTGTTATCTACTCCTACCAGGGGCGTGGTAATAGTGTTCACAACAAATGTAGTTTTTGAAAAAATCACATTTTTGTTTCAAACTTGTAAACGCTCTGGACTAAAGTATTTGACGTAGGTGGGTCAAATAAATTGCACCGGTTAGACAATTTGAAGAGCATTTAGGAAAGCCCTCAACTTGTCATCTACCACTACCAGGGGCGTGGTTATAGTGTTCACAAAAAATGTAGTTTTTTGAGAAAAATCACATTTTTGTTTCAACTTTGTAAACGCTCTAGACTAAAGTATTTGACGTAGGTGGGTCAAATAAATTGCACCGGTTAGACAATTTGAAGAGCTTTTAGGAAAGCCCTCAACTTGTCCTCTGTTCCTACCAGGGGCGTGGTAATAGTGTTCACAACAAATGTAGTTTTTTGAAAAAATCACATTTTTGTTTCAAACTTGTAAACGCCTAGCGGCTAAAGTATTTGACGTAGGTGGCTCAAATAAAATGCACCGGTTAGACAATTTGAAGAGCTTTTAGGAAAGCCCTCAACTTGTCATCTACCCTTACCAGGGGCGTGGTAATAGTGTTCACAAAAAATGTAGTTTTTTGAAAAAATCACATTTTTGTTTCAAACTTGTAAACGCTCTAGCGGCTAAAGTATTTGACGTAGGTGGGTCAAATAAAATGCACCGGTTAGACAATTTGAAGAGCATTTAGGAAAGCCCTCAACTTGTCATCTACCACTACCAGGGGCGTGGTTATAGTGTTCACAAAAAATGTAGTTTTTTGAGAAAAATCACATTTTTGTTTCAAACTTGTAAACGCTCTAGCGGCTAAAGTATTTGACGTAGGTGGGTCAAATAAATTGCACCGGTTAGACAATTTGAAGAGCATTTAGAAAAGCCCTCAACTTGTCATATACTTCTACCAGGGGCGTGGTAATAGTGTTCACAAAAATGTAGTTTTTTGAAAAAATCACATTTTTGTTTCAACTTTGTAAACGCTCTAGCGGCTAAAGTATTCGACGTAGGTGGGTCAAATAAATTGCACCGGTTAGACAATTTGAAGAGCTTTTAGGAAAGCCCTCAACATGTCCTCTGTTCCTACCAGGGGCGTGGTAATAGTGTTCACAACAAATGTAGTTTTTTGAAAAAATCACATTTTTGTTTCAAACTTGTAAACGCCTAGCGGCTAAAGTATTTGACGTAGGTGGCTCAAATAAAATGCACCGGTTAGATAATATGAAGAGCATTTAGGAAAGCCCTCAACTTGTCATCTACCACTACCAGGGGCTTGGTTATAGTGTTCACAAAAAATGTAGTTTTTTGAGAAAAATTACATTTTTGTTTCAACTTTGTAAACGCTCCAGCGGCTAAAGTATTTGACGTATGTGGGTCCAAATAGATTGCACCGGTTAGACAATTTGAAGAGCTTTTAGGAAAGCCCTCAACCTATCCTCTATCCGTACCAGGGGCGTGGTAATAGTGTTCACAAAAAATGTTTTTTTTGAAAAAATCACATTTTTGTTTCAAACTTGTAAACGCTTAGCGGCTAAAATATTTGACGTAGATGGGTCAAATAAATTGCTCCGGTTAGACAATATGAAGAGCATTTAGGAAAGCCCTCAACTTGTCATCTACCACTACCAGGGGCTTGGTTATAGTGTTCACAAAAAATGTAGTTTTTTGAGAAAAATTACATTTTTGTTTGAACTTTGTATAAGCTCTAGCGGCTTAAGTATTTGACGTAGGTGGGTCAAAAAAATTGCACCGGTTAGACAATTTGAAGGCTTTTAGGAAAGCCATCATTATGTCCTCTGTTCCTACCAGGGGCGTGGTAATAGTGTTCACAACAAATGTAGTTTTTTGAAAAAATCACATTTTTGTTTCAAACTTGTAAA
>NW_026089623.1:19618277-19638252 GCF_024586455.1 Bactrocera neohumeralis
AACATCTGAGTTACAACGTTTTTAACTAAATGTGCCAATTCTGGCGAAATTTGGGTGCCAGAATCGGAAGGTCTTGTTGGTGCAACGGGAGTTGTATTCCCTAGCACTGGTGGTCTGATTAAATTATTTGGGTTAGACATTTTCTGTAAAATATATAAATACTAGTAATAACCCCCGATAATCGGGGGACTCCGTTATTTAGAATGAAAAAAGTAAAACAATTTTTTTTTATAAAAACTCAATTTATTCAAGTACTTCATGGAAAACTACATTCGTAGTGGTTTTATTTTGGTCGTAAGTCTTAACTTTGATATCTTGAGAAGATCGTACTCGACTCAATGCGACATACAGTTGGCCATGCGTAAAACAATCCTCCTTGAGGAAAACACCAACTCTTGCTAGAGTCTGCCCTTGAGATTTGTTTATTGTTATTGCGAATGCTACAATTATTGGAAATTGGCGACGCTTTAAAATAAAAGGAAGTATTGATCCGCTGGGCTGTAAATTTATACGGGGCAATAAAATTTGTTTCCCTTGTGATTCACCGGTTAAAATTTCGACCTCCAAACAATTACAATGTAGTGCTTTTACTATCAAGCGAGTCCCATTTACCAACCCTTCATATGTATTAAGATTGCGGATTAACATCACAACTGTTCCAACCTTAACCCTTAACTCGTGAGGCGCTACTCCACTGAAATTAAGGGAGTTTAGAAATTCTGTAGGGAATCCGACATGCTCTTGAGGATCTTCAGAAACGACAGTATCCACGCTATAATATACCCTTTCTTCACCGGGCAACATATTTACTATTTCGCTATTTATTATCATACAGTGATCATTTTTTGGACACAAAATTGCCCGATCCTTCAAGTGGTTTTGACTAATAACACCAGACTGAGGCTGAAATACCCAATCCACTAAATTTTCATTTAGCAAAATTATCTCTTCTGGTATATTGATTTTCGACTCTGGAGAGAGCTCTCGACCTTCTCCAACACGCAAAAGAAAACTGTTGTATAAGGATTCTTTAGAACGCATATTCGTTGAGAGTTTGAGACACCTAAAAAATTTCCAAAGTGAGCACCGTTTCAAACAATTACCAACTATAGCGGCGCGTGAGCTATTGGGCACCACAGGAAGAACTTGCCTGAAATCACCACCTAATAAAATAACCTTTCCACCAAAAGGTATTTCATTTTGGTGAATATCACGTAATAATCGATCTAAGCATAGTTATGCAGTCCCAGGAACCATGCTAGCTTCGTCCCATATTATTGCTGTAGAACATTTGATTGCTTTTCCGAGGGTGCTATCTGGCTTAATTAGAGAATCAGAAGATTCAGTCAAAGGTATTGGAAATTTGAATATATTATGTGCCGTTCTTCCACCAGGAAGCAAAATAGAGGCAATCCCTGTCCAAGCCATGGATATCACCTTCTGTCTGAGGCTACGAATATGGTGAATAATACTCTTATAAAAAAAAGTTTTGCCAGAGCCGCCAGGACCATCAACAAAGAATGTCTTTACGACATCGTTGCTACTGGAAATTGCGTGGGTTATATGGTCGAATATAATATTTTGCTCATGATTAAGCTGTTCCTTTAGTGTTTGCGCGTATAATACTTCATCATTTATATTATAATTCTCAATTCCTGTGTCTTCAGTGGTAAGATCATCTGCAGGTAACCCGAAGTCTTTTAAAGATGTGTTATGTGATTGGAAAATGTGACTAATATTTCTCAATGCTAAAAGCTCGCTGGTGTTTTCTGAATTATTTCTTAAAAAATCTTCACAAAGATGCAATTTAAATTTTCTCTTGAGCTCTATTGGTGAGGTTGGTTCTCCAAATATGCAAATTATTGCAAACATACGTCTCAGTTGCACAGGCATTTTAAAGACAGATGCTTCTTCAAGTGCAGCGGTCCACTCTGTGTCATCCGCTAGCAACTTTCTCTTTACTGCTGATTCCCAATAAGAAGAGAGATGTTCCCTGTTCACGGTTAATATATCTGAATACGACCTCGGTCCTTTTAACGAAGTTAGTAATAAACGTAAAGCAAAGAGTTCCGATTTTTTGGATCGACCGTATACATTCTACCAATTGCATTTCTCGGACGTTTTCTTCTTTGCCATGAGCGCGACGCATCTTGCCAAGTATAGTACTCAGGAATTTGATAATACAACAAAGTATTCGCAAATGGATCTATCGCATTCAATTTTAAATATGTGTTTAAAGTGGTATCGCGGCACCGAGCAAGGGTATCAGAAATCGCAGCATTATCATCACGAAAATAAATATTTTGTGAGTCTGGAAGGTGAACGGCTAGAGCTTTTACCATGTGCGACTTTTCTTGCATTGAAAGTTCCAAAAGCCTCCAACAGGCTTCAGGCGCGCTAACATATCGAGCGTCTATAAATGTAGATATTTCATCATGATTATCCACGCGATCAATTGGGTGTTCAATAATTTGAACTGTTGCGCAATCATATCCTTTGTAAATATATTTGTGGAGGTATTTATCGCTTTTTATCGATGAACATATTTCGACATTAATTTGGGCACTGTATTTTTTGGTCAGATGTTTGTTGTATGGGACTATCCATCGGTTGTCTATTTCAATTAAATATTTATTGGCACGAACAACTATTTTATTTCCATCATTGCGGCGGCGATATTGGGGATAGCCATTAACGTTTGAAAGCGTATTAGCATGAAAAGTTTTCGGATAGTTTTTGGAGCAAATTCCCGTATCAGTCATGCAGGGCGATGATGGATTAAGTACTCCACATGGGCCATGAATCATACATTTTGAGACTATTTCATACAACTAAGGCTCTGCCTCCTTATTAGGAATCTCAGCGCAAACAACCAAGGTCAAGGCTCGCGAATAAAATCTTCTTCGTGAAGTGCTACTAAGATGTGGGCATGTGGTAGACTCCGTTTTTGAAACTCAATGACATTTAGGTAGTATTTCACCTTTCCAAACACATTCCTCTGGAAAATATCTTTAATAAGCTCATTGAGCTTCTGCTTAAAAACCCGGGCTATCAGTTCTGGACGCATTTCCGGTCCCTGGTATCTCTCAATATTCTGAATGACTTCTTGGGTTGCATGTAAAAGTTATGAAAAGCGACGGTTTTCCATATTTTCTAACCATAGCCATAGAATCCTGATAATGCATGTTCATATTTCGAGGAGAACCAACAAAACTTGAAGGAAGTACAACTATACGACCAGGACGAACACCTTCCATATTTGCACCACGCATTAAGTAGTCATGCAAACCAGCATATGTTTCAACACGTAGCTCTTTCTGATGAGTTCGCAGAAATGCCAGACGTGCTCCTTCAATTCTGACATATTGGTCAACTAAATACTGTTGCCAAAGTTTACCTGACGCATGAAGCAAGCTGAAACCTTCTCTTATCGCCATACGGTAAGCAACAAACTGCAGTTGGGTTAATTTAAATCTACATTCCGTTCGATGACCCTGTTCATGCAGAAGAGTTTCATCATATCCTGACTCGCCATAAGGAAACAAAAGCGGATATACTAATGGATCACACAACCTATGTAGCGTTGAGACAAATAATAAATTCTGCATATCAGATTTCCGTGAAAATATTCGCAAATTTCGATTTCCAGGTGGTTCACCATCCTCTGTTGTGAAAACGGCCGCAATTTCTGAGCAGTTTGGCAAATTATAACGTCGATCAGCGCTGTTAAAAAGTAGCATGCTAATTCGGCGAGCATTGCGATTTTCTTCTCTGGCCCTCTGTTCCTCTTCGCGTTCAACCTGCGCCATATGCTTATACTCATTTGCCAAGGGGTTAATATTTGAAAGCATTTCGTGGATTTCTCTCAGCAAATACCTATCGCAGTTTGAATTATGTTGTGCCCTTATATCAGTTGCTTGATCCGTGTCAAGAAAAACAGCTGGGCGTAGGAGGATTCTGAAGGATGATCTGCATGCAATGGACCTACCCTATGATATATTGATCCATGTATTCGGAAGCAATATGGTCCGCGCCCTGTAGGCTCCGCAATTTTCGCTTCGAATGATGCAAAAGCAAACGAACTATTTAGCTGCCGAATATTCTCCAAATAGTGTCCCCGCCAAGAGCTCAAATCATTTTCTAACACAGCTTTCAAAAACTCAGGTACACGTAATTCTTGAAGTTTAACTTTTCCGCCATGACAACATGTCGTAAAGCCATTTCTTACCTAGTAACAATTTCAACCAAATATTAAGACAATAAGTATGTATATACATATATTACGAATATAAAACAATGAAAAGTACAGGTACCTTTTCACTTCCGAAATGTTTTGTTTTACAGTGTAAACATATATTAGTCAAACCCCCAAGCGAACTATACTCCGGAAGAACTACGGAGTTTAGGGCAGCTTTGAAATAACTTGCCATAGATCCTGCATGACTACGGCTCTAATAAAACAGGTCAATTCATATACATACATACATTAACAATTAAAAATTCCTTTTTATCTATAACATTCACCTCTTCTCTTCGACCTGTTAAACTCCTTTTTCGTCTAATTCGCCTTTGGTTTGGCATTTTATTTTTAATAATTAATCTGAATCTGAACTGAAATTCGATGTAGTATGTATGTATTATTCGCTGGTAATAGCCGCCTTGACTTTTGGAAGAAAACTGAACTGACTCAAAGCTTACCTAACGCAATAACACTTCTAATCAAAATAACGCCGACAACAATATTTCTGTTAGATTTTGCACTTGCGTCTTCGCCCATACATATGTATATGCATACATATGTTTGTAAGTATGTATGTGTGAATATAAAACAAAGTAGAGTGCGCATGTCAAAGCGCAGTGTTCCTTAGCTCGTACATACATATTTGTGCAACATAGAAGAGAGCGCATGTCAAAACGTAGATAGCGCCTTAGCGCATACATATGTATGTATGTACCAGTGCACATGCCAAAGCAAACATTTATAATTTGTAATATTCGTCATTCTCTTATTGTCATAGATAACTTGATTAGAATCTCTTTTCTTGTTCTCTCGCTTGCAGCTGATCTGTTTTCTGAAAGTGTAAACACAATGGCTACGACAGACTGCAGCGGCACGACAGTGAACTGAAAACGTCGTGTTCATCTTACTACATGTACATTTTGAGAAGCAACAACAACACAATGGCCGGCATGTACACAAAAAAACGCAGTTGTCCATTTTGTATGTACACAATTTCGTTGTGGCCATACTAATACCTTTCACTTCAATGAAAGTTTAATATTTTGTTCAAAGTGAAATTTTTTATGCAAAAAATAAGTAAATAGGTCAATATTTTTGCTTTAAATTATCAATTGTTATTACAAATGATATAATAGAGCTATAATATAGCTAATAAAGTTTGTTAGAGCTGTGAATAATTTTACATTTTACATATTAGTGGCATCACCACTCTACCTCCTCTTTCTATCTTCCATTCTATTGTCAACTCTACTGTCGTCGTACTGTCGTTGGCAAAAATAGGAGGATATTGAAGTTGGCGAGAACGACAACTGTCGGCCTGCAGTCGTGTAGTCGTGCAGCTGTCAAAATAACACTGCCTATAAGAACGTGTGTATTTTAATATTTGACAGATGAAGTTTGCAGTCTGTCGTAGCCATTGTGTTTACACTTTGAGCTGGCAACAAAACACAATCAGGGTGCCGTCAACCAGCAGTTAGTGAAAAAGGCGGGATGCCAGAAAAGCAGCGCTATAATTACTTGACGAAATTAGTGTGAAATGAAACTGTGCGAACATATTTTGGCAAAATAAATGTTTATGTAAATTAATTAATGATTTTGTATTTTAGCATTTACATATATATGTACGTATGCATTTTCAAAGTGTTTAATTTAGTGTTTTGTATAATTTATTAAATACCCAAGTTAATATTTTTCAGCAGTGGCATCATTGGCAAATGTTATAAAAAATGCGAGTTTTGACAGCTCTCTCTCGAACCAAAGAGTCTCGTATCAAGTTATCTATGCTTATTGTCATTTTGCTACCGAGCAGACAACATTTTTGTTGTTAGATTTCGCAATTGCGCCTTCGCGTATGTGGGTATGTGTGTAACGAAAGCAAATGACAGAAACATTTGTAATTATTCATTCTCTTACATATATGCTCTTTTCTGTAGAAGCGCTGCTTATATTAGCTTAATGTAAAAATTGAAGAACTTTAAACGCAAATATATCAAAAGTGGTTCAATGAATTTAAAATCTGTAAAATTTGTGCAAAGTTTCAGATCGTACACTTTAATTTGATGTATTATTTGTCTCTGTACATTTTGTAGATCTCTGGAAATAAGCGCCTTGTCTTAGAATAATATATAGATTTTTTTTTTTATTTTTCTTTGTGGTTTATAATTCTCTGGAGGGTCCCCCGTTAGGTGGTGAATCGCAGAAAATTTTGTATGTTATATGCTGGAGAATGTTTCAAGTTCTCTGGCTTAACTATGCAATAGCATAACAGACGCCGTAACATCTCCCCGAGGATGCCTTTGCCAACAAGCGTCTTTCCACGACGATGGCAATTTTTCCTAATGAGTCATCCTGTATGCACACACTTCCTTTACGGTAGCGCCTTTGTGGTATGCAGCATTTTTTGTCACCGTAATTTGTTTTTCACGCCACACAGCGCCACCTGTGTGCGACATTTTAGAGTTAGCTATAATTCCGTTACGGAATTTCTGGATTCGGTCCCCGCGCTCAGAAGCCGCGATAAAATCTATGCAATAGCTCAAAATGTAGTTTTTTGAGAAAAATTACATTTTTGTTTCAACCTTGTAAACGCTCTAGCGGCTAAAGTATTTGACGTAGGCGGGTGAAATAAATCGCACCGCTTAGCAAATTTGAAGAGCTTTTAGTAAATCCCTCAAGTTGTTGTCTATAGGGGCGTAATATTGTTCACAAACAAATGTAGTTTTTTGAGAAAAATCACATTTTTATTTGAACTTTGTAAACGCTCTACCGGCTAAAGTATTTGACGTAGGTGGGTCAAACAAATTGCACCGGTTATACAATTTGAAGAGCATTTAGGAAAGCCCTCAACTTCTCATCTATCCCTACCAGGCGAGTGGTAATGGTGTTCACAACCAAATGTAGTTTTTTGAGAAAATCACATTTTTGTTTCAACCTTGTAAACGCTCTAGCGCCTAAAGTATTTAACGTAGGCGGGTGAAATAAATTGCAGCGCTTAGCAAATTTAAAAAACTTTTTGGAACGCCCTCAACATCTCATCTCTCCTTAAAAGGGGCGTGGCAATGTTGTTCACAAAAAAATGTAGTTTTTAGAGAAAAATCACATTTTTTGTTTCAAACTTGTAAACGCTCTGGCGGCTCACATTGGGATTTCCGTGGCTGAAATTCAAAAATGGCATGTTGTCTGATTTGAATGAAAATTTCACAGTTTGTTACCAACTATCTATACATTATTTCCCCAAAGTATTGGGATTCTATCTGTATTAGTTTTTTGTCCAGAACTGCCCAAAGTTGGTGAATGTGGAAAACATCAAAATTAGCAAAAAATTTACTCAAAAGTCAAATCATTGATACAATAAAACAACTATTGAAATTCAACTTTATTATTATTTTTCATTTATAATATGTATCAGAGAAAAAGTTTGCATCAAAATCCATTAAAAAAAATAATGCATAAAAAAATATTGTGGAACAACATAATTTGGACGTCAAAATTTCAATGTTCTTCAAATTCAAAGTGGTGCATCTTTTTAGCGCTGTCTACCGCTGTCGACATACATACACCGAATTAAAGCCTGAAGTCTCAGCTAAACGATAAAAAAAATTCAGCTGCCCCAAATTGCCCCCCTTGAAAAAAACAATGAGATACTCTAAAATGGCAAGTTACCGCCCAAAAGTATGCAATATATATATAACAAGGATTACAGGAACTATAGGATGCATCATTCCAGAAGAATTGGACGCATATCCACTAACGAAGATGTGATGCATCACTTCTTAATGTCTTCGGGACCGTACATAAACATTTTTCGTACTAAAATAAAATTAAAAAATTAGAATGTCACGAAGATGCAAAAAAGTTGCTAAAAGAGACTTGATAAAAGAGAATTTAGTTTGTATGGGAGGTGGGCGTAAAAGTGGGTGGATATTATTGAAATTTAACACCAACATATATAATGTCATAAAAATGCTATGTACCAAAAATCAGTGCTGTAGGTCAAAAATTAAGTTTCACCTTATATGGGAGGTGGGCGTAAAAAAGGGGGCGTGATTTTAATTTTTTCATTTTTTTCTTGATTGGGATCCAAAACAATGATGTACCAAATGTCATTGTCCTGCGACAACTCCTTATATTTTTAGCCGCAGTATGCACTAGCAGAAACCAATGTGCGGCTTAAGTATTTGACCTAGGTGGCTCAAATAAAATGCACCGGTTAGATAATATGAAGAGCATTTTGGAATGAACTCAGCTTGTCATCTACTCCTACCAGGGCGTGGTAATAGTGTTCACAAAAAATGTAGTTTTTTTGAGAAAAATTACATTTTTTTTTCAACCTTGTAAACGCTCTAGACTAAAGTGTTTGACGTAGATGAGTCAAATAAATTGCTCCGGTTAGCCAATTTCAAAGGCTTTTAGGAAAGCCCTCAACTTGTTATCTGTCCTTACAAGGGGCGTGGTAATAGTGTTCACAACAAATGTAGTTTTTTGGAAAAATCACATTTTTGTTTCAAACTTGTGAACGCCTAGCGGCTTAAGTATTTGGCGTAGGTGAATCAAATAAAATGCACCGGTTAGACAATTCGAAGAGCTTTTAGCAAAGCCCTCAACATGTCATCTATCTTACAAGGGGCGTGCCCATATTGTTCACAAATAAATGTAGTTTTTTCAGAAAAATCACATTTTTGTTTCAACTTTGTAAACGCTCTAGCGGCTAAAGTATTTGACGTAGGTGGGTCAAAAAAATTGCAGAGGTTAGAATTTTGAAGAGCTTTTAGGAAAGCCCTCAACTTGTCATCTATCTTTACAAGGGGCGTGCCAATATTGTTCACAAAAAAATGTAGTTTTTTGAGAAAAATCACATTTTTGTTTCAACTTTGTAAACGCTCTAGCGGCTAAAGTTTTTGACGTATGTGGGTCAAATAAATTGCACCGGTTAGACAATTTGAAGGGCATTTAAGAAAGCCCTCAACTTGTCATCTACCCCACCAGGGACGTGGCAATGTTCTTAAAAAAAATGTAGTTTTTTAGAGAAAATCACATTTTATAGTATTTGACGTAGGCGGGTGAAGTCAACTGCACCGCTTAGCAATTTCGAAGAGCTTTTAGAAAAGCCCTCAATCTATCCTCTATCCCTACCAGGAGCGTGGCAATAGTATTCACAAACAATTGTAGTTTTTTGAGAAAAATTACATTTTTGTTTCAACCTTGTAAACGCTCTAGCGGCTAAAGTATTTGACGTAGGTGGGTCAAATAAATTGCACCGGTTAGACCATTTGAAAAGCATTTAGGAAAGCCCTCAACTTGTCATCTACCACTACCAGGGGCTTGGTTATAGTGTTCACAAACAAATGTAGTTTTTTGAAAAAATCACATTTTTGTTTCAAACTTGTAAACGCCTAGCGGCTAAAGTATTTGACGTAGGTGGCTGAAATAAAATGAACTGGTTAGATAATATGAAGAGCATTTAGGAAAGCCCTCAACTTGTCATCTACCCCTACCAGGGGCGTGGCAATGTTGTTCAAAAAAAAAATGTAGTTTTTAGAGAAAAATCACATTTTTGTTTCAACCTTGTAAACGCTCTAGACTAAAGTATTTGACGTAGATGGGTCAAATATATTGAACAGATTAGATAATATGAAGAGCTTTTAGCAAGGCCCTCAACTTGTCATCTGTCCTTACAAGGGGCGTGCCAATATTGTTCACAAAAAAATTTAGTTTTTTGAGAATAATCACGTTTTTGGTTCAACTTTGTAGACGCTCTAGCGGCTAAAGTATTTGATGTAGGTGGATCAAATAAATTCCACCGGTTAGACAATTCGAAGAGCTTTCAGCAAAGCCCTCAACATGTCATCTATCTTACAAGGGGCGTGCCAATATTGTTCACAAAAAATGTAGTTTTTTGAGAAAAATAACTTTTTTGTTTCAATCTTGTAAACGCGCTAGACTAAAGTATTTAACGCAGGTGGGTCAAATAAATTGCACCGGTTATACAATTTGAAGGGCATTTATAAAAGCACTCAACTTGTCATCTACCCCTACCAGGGGAGTGGCAATGTTGTTCACAAAAAAATGTAGTGTAGAAAAACCACATTTTTTGTTTCAACCTTGTAAACGCTCTAGACTAAAGTATTTGACGTGGGTGGTTCAAATAAATTGCACCGGTTAGACAATTTGAAGAGTATTTAGGGAAGCTCTTAACTTGTCATCTGCCACTACCAGGGGCGTGGCAATATTGTTCACAAGAAAATGTAGTTTTTGGAGAAAATTCACTTTTTTTCAACTTTGTAAGCGCTCTGGCGGCTAAAGTATTCGACGTAGGTGTGTCATGTAAATTGCACCGGTTAGATAATTTAAATAGCTTATAGGAAAGCTCTCAAGTTGTCTAGGGGCCTGGTAACAGTGTTCACAAAAAAGAGACGTGTGGCACCCGGGGACTGCCGCGGTAAAGCTATTGGATAGCATTTTGTATCAACTTATGCATTTATAATTTTATTTATTTATTTTATTCATGCAGTATTTCTTTTTCTTTGATATTAATTCAAGTTACACTTTTTGAGCGTGGTGACCGATAAGAAAACAAATTTTTCTATTATTAAATAAATAAAAAGTTAATATTGTTTAAAATATTTTTATTATTTTACAATACATGCGGGTTTTATTATCTTACAGTAACTGTTGGTTATTCAGGAATATTTTTCATTGAAACTATAGGTTTATGATAACTGAAATAAGAAACATAAGTTTGCGACTTAATATACAAAATACCGCGTCAATGGTGGTCCCATATTTTGTTGTGGACTCTTGTGGATCATTATTCATTTTCAAATTCAATTTTTTTGATAGAAAAGTTGTCAACCGCTCTGATTTTTTATCAGCGATGTTAATGTTGAAATCGCCAGCCAAAATAAGTAGAAATTTATTACCATTTGTACCAAGAATTTTCGACCCTTCTTCAGTGTACTCCAGTAAAGTGCGATGAATTAAATGCTCTACCTCTCCAATTTTGGATTCGGAGAAATGTAAATTGCTACCATAACTATTTGTTGGCCATTTCTAAATTTGCATAAGCATGCACAAATATCTCCAACAACTGAGCGCCTAACATTAACATCGCTAACGTGTGCAATATTTATTTCAATATTCGGAGTCATAATATTAGTAATATCATTTTCATTTTGGTAAATAGCTACCGCACCTTTCGAAACAGTATCTCGTTTGAACTGAACAATACAATTAAAATTAGGTATTTCAATCGGATTATCATGTTGTTTTTCTCGTAACTGAATCTTGTAAATGGTATTTATGACTATTTAGACTTTTGCCTTTTCCAATGCCATTTCTTTTACTAATGAATTCTAATACACTTTGAGCTATCGTCTGAACACTATTTAAAGACAGTCTTTTGAATTCTTGCAACAAAAATGCAGTCAATGCAGCTTGCTTTCGATTATGATAAAACTTGAATGTAGAATTATCGTTTTTTGTCGTGATATAAAATTTTTCAGTATTAATCACCCGAGAGAGCGCAACATAAACGAGTTCCTGAAAATGTGCTTTACTATACTCATATACTATTTCATCAAAAGTTCCACCGTGCGACTGTTTTGCACTGCTAGAGCGGCTGGTTTTTGCCTTTTTTTCCTACCCATTTTATCTGAACCACAAAATTCCAGCCAAACTCTTATTAATATGTTACTTTCATCAAATTCTAGATGTACCAATTTCCCAACAGCACCATTGCACAAACCATCAGAAACGTCGATGTTAGTTGTAATAACATAATGCTTTCCAAGGACAAAAGTAATGTGATAAGGCAGTCCTCCAGTGTCAATAACAGATTTTTTATGTAATTTAAGTCTAAAATAAATATAGTTTAAAAAAACTAAAAAGCACGCTTTTAAAGCATATGAAACTAAAAAGTCAAAAATAATTCTTTGTATAAACTAACAATAATAATGATGGAAAAATTCCTGCATTATTGTGAAAATAGCGTGGAATGCTCGATATATGAAAAATATGTCACAAAACACCCCACGCTTTTCTCACAATAATGCAGGAATTTTTCCTTCATTATTATTGTTAGTTTATACAAAGAATTATTTTTCACTTTTTAGTTTGATATGCTTTAAAAGCGTGTTTTTTAGTTTTTTTAAACTATATTTTTTTTAATTTTTTAGTTTGATGTGAGGAACCCCAAATTTGTTAAAATATGAACTATGACATGTAGTATTGGTTAAGTCAATCGATAATTAGACAGCATTTAATATCTACTCGTAACCTTTCATTGACTAATTGTTATACAATATTATTTGCGACCAAGTTCTATTGACGACTTTACGAATTATTATTTCTTAATCGAATCATTTCTTCTAAAGCTTCACTGTTACATGGAGTTTTACCTGTCAACTTTGAACTGTCTAGTTCTTCAATTCGAATTGCATCCAAAGATCTACAACGACTAAGTGCTGCATAAGCTTGTCCAGCAGCAAACAGCCGAGAGCCCAGATAAATTACTGCATGATCTACTGTACAACCTTGCATCTGATGAACGGTCGACGCCCAACTCAGTATTATTGGCAACATTCGTCTCTCAGCGATTACATAGCTGTATTTTGCTGGAAATTGTATCGATATTGGCTTAATTATGTGTTCACCATCTGAGCCGAAATTAATATGTACGTACTGACGGGATGTCTTCTGCATACACTTGGTCCCTGCGAAAATTTGGCCAGATAATTTCTGTAACAAACCCCATATTGCCATTCACTAAACCTTTTGACACGTCAATATTCGACCTTAACATCACTTTTGCTCCAACGAATATTTTTAATACATTAGGAAGACCTCTTGTTTTATTGATATCATTCGGTATTACAGTATTTAAGTCCTTATTACCTAAATTTCGTGTAGCGTCAATGAGTTGGTCTTGTGTTTTAATCGTATAAATAACAGTCCCTTTATCTTGAAAGCTCTTCAGAACTTTTTCATTATGTACTCGTATAACAACTTGGTCGTTAGTAGGGTAAATCCTTGAAGCTTTCTGAATCGAGAATTCTTCACTGGTATCTGTTGACACTTTTTCAAGAAGAACTTCAAGATGCTTCGACGTCAACTTTCCAACTCTTAAAGCATTAATCACATCTATAAATGTCGTATCTTCTTGTTGACGCATGTTTGAATGTTTGTTTTGTTGAAATACTTGATGTCCTCGGACAGGTGGTAACTGCATTAAATCACCAAAGAGTAAGACATTTATACCTCCAAAACAAGCGCCCTGTCTCTTTAGTTGGCGCAAACGAGAGTCGATCATGCAAAGCATTTCATAAGGCACCATAGAAATTTCATCTATGAACAGAAACTCAACGTTATGCCATAACTGGCGCATCCCTCTTAAATAATTTCCTGTAAGAAGTGGCATGTTAATGATGATGCCATCTTTTTGTACTGGTAGTTTCAACAGGCTGTGTAGTGTAGAACCTCCGACCAACCGTGCTGCAACTCCAGTAAGAGCACCAACTTTCACGACCAATTTTCCATAACATCGGTTAACTTGGTTTTTCAATACATTAAAGAGAAAAGCTTTTCCGGTGCCTGCTCCACCTGTGACGAAAATTTTCTCTCGTTTAATATCACCATTAAGTTGATTTTTAATACTCTCTGTAATGACAGTAAACAGTTGTTTTTGATCAATATTCATAGCGTGCTGTGCTCTTTGAAATTGATCATTGCTCATTTCTGTGTCCGGTAATTCTTCTTCTATAACTTCAGGATTTATAATCTCTGGCTGTTTTAAAATTTCAAATGCATGTATCTGATTGAATGCATTTTCAAGCAGTTGGTCACGCTCTCGAGATTGGCGCATATACCTGCTCATTTCCTTCAAACGATTCTCTCGATATAAAAACGCCTCTTTTGCATTATCGAAACCTTCAAGTAATTCAGTTTCCAAACGATAAGGCATATATTGAAGAAGTAAGCTATAGAAAAAGTTGTCGGGATCTGATGTTGCTATAAAATATGGCACCCTAACAACTGCGGGAACCTTTCTCACAACCATTTTGCTCTTATCTAATAGCGTAATGAGTGGACGACGTGTGTTACGAAATTCTTCATACGCGTCGTGATCAACACTTTCCTAGTTTCGCTTACTTTTTTCGGATAGAATGGTTCAAACAACATTACAAACTCTGTAAGGCTCATGTTTGCAAAATCGTAATCGGTAGATTGTAACGGACGTTTTTGATATCTTTCAAAGATATTACTATAATAACCAGTTGCGTGCCCGTTTCTGTCGAATTGCAATACTTTGTAACGCTGTTCTGCCTTTCTGTGTTCAGCAAAATACAGCTTCGAGAACTGTCCCGTAATGGGATATGACAAAGTCTATATGCACATTCTGCAGCTGATACTTGTCATTCATGAAGAATCTTCATACATATGCTGAACAGTTTGCGTGAAATATCAGTTTCTTCGCGTTGAATTTGCTGTATTGCCTGCGCAATTCCAGAATCTATACCTGCAGGTTCTGCTTTCGATAGGTACTTTGCTATATAGTACGCTATCGCTTCGTTTGATCCTCATGGCTGAATATCTATGTTTTCTGCTCACAGTCTTAGTAACTCTGGGTGGTAATTATTTCCCTAAACATCTTCCTTTCGAAGCTTATGTAAACAAATTCTACCTCCGTTACGAAGAAAATCATCTGATGAATGTGACACAATTCGTGTCTCGTCACATTCTTGGCGTGGAAAGTTGAATCGGCATCTTATAGAAGTATTATTTTTGGAACAAGTTTGTGTATGCCGATGAATGTGACATTGTTTAACTAATTCATGAAGCTCTGGGTCTTCTTCTTCTGGAGGGATTCTACAGCAACAATTACGATCCAGAAGAAATTTCCCTTCTGAGTCAAACTGGGATGATTTTTGATCCAAATCACCATATGAAGGTGAGGACTGCCCCGATTCTGGAATTAAATGCATCACCAATGATCTTTCATTTTTCCGCCAAACACATAATCATTATTTTTTATAAATTTCATTAGAGCATTTACTCTTAACATTAAATGTCGACTCAAAATTACTGGATACTTCTCGATAAGTCTTTGGGTCTCATAAATATCGAGAGTACTGGGATCAACATCAGCCCTACCATCGGCTATTAACAAAGCCTTTCGTTGCTCTAGCCAGTTGAGATCATTTGAGCTAAATGTTACAAAGTATGTTGGAGGTCCTAAACATCTGATTTGAGCTAATAGTTCATTCAGAGCTGATCTCCAATATGCTGCCGAACCTCTTAAATTTTTTACATAAATACGGACATCTTCTATTGCTCCTTCTTGATTAACAATTTTTTTTCCGCATGCAGATATAGTGCTTTTGATTCTATAATATTCAAAGAAGGATAAGGCATAAAATAGATAGTCGTTACATTGAAATCTTGTGTCACTTTCCAAAATTCTAAACTGAAAGTAGTCTAACGCTGTAATATTTACAGGCCTTTGTTCTTTGAACACGTTATTTCCGTAAGGAAACAAGAACTACCAGGCAAATTCTTCTGCTTTCAGTTCATGTCCGATATTAACGATGTTGTCTTTCGTTTTGCGGGTAATTTCGTTAAGGTTTCGTGAAACCTGTAGTTCATCTTTGGGTTGCTTTACATCAATCGGCGCCATCAAAGATGTCTGCAGTGGAATTAAATGATTAGGTAATTCATGTTGAGAAGTAATCATTTCAGACGCTGCCGTTACTATCTCAATACTCTGCTGTATTTCTATCTCATCAGGCTCATCTGTTTCATATACAACATCAACGTAATCAAGAGTATACTGCAAATTTTTGCTGCCTGTTGTACGTTTACAAATCCTCACAAACTCGTCTAAATTGTCGCATTCGATAATGCAGGCTTTTCCATTGTTATCCTTTGCTCTAGATCCCTTTTGACCACAAGAATGTGAGTTAGTGAAGTAATATTTGTTATCATAGTTCCATGAAAAGATCTTCCAACCCTTGACGAAGGGTGCGTCCGAAGTTTGTTTCATTATTCTTGTCGCTCAAGCTTCCATATATGCTTGGTTCATTGGCAAAAGTGCACTGTTGTGGTACAAGAATACTGGCTCTTGGGATGTTAGACAATGCCATCGCACAGCATTGTACCCCTGCACATCCTGATGTGAATATGAGCTCGTTTCTTTGGTGCCATAAAGCACGCACAATTCTCGAAAAATCACATATTCTTGTGTAAGCACTAGTGTTATTGTTAAGTTCATCATTGATTTCATTCATAACCTCTAGTGTAGCTTTTTTTACTCTAATAATATCCTCTTCATTAATTATGACGTTTTGATCGATAGTGACGTCTTTATAAAGGGGATTGTTAGCGACCAACCAATGTAGTGCATCATATATGTACCTTTTGCCTAGATACTGAAAACTGTCGCGTTACATTAATATTTTCGAAAAATTCACTAATGACAACTATTCTAGCATTATTAGTGGTTCTTGGTAACATGTTCGGAAGTTTTTCAGTAACTTCGAAAACATCCTGAGCAAACAATACTGCTTGACCTCGAAAACTATATTGCCCAAATACACCGCTTAATTTTATAATTTTGACAAATGGAATAATACGTGAAATCAGCCTTTGCTCGGCTTGAGATAATTCCGAAATCACGTCTGGAATAAAGCCTGGATCTAGATTGTTCCATTGAGATTTAGATGGTGGAATATTTTACATTGAATTCAAATGGGTTTTGCAACGATTGCAAACAACCAAACATTTTTTTGCTTTAATTCATTAGGCAAATATGTGTTTGCTATAGCATCTACAATCCACTTAAAAATTTGATGTTTATAGCATCGTTTAGTACAAACTTCACATATCGCATCGCAAAACTAGTTAATTGCCTGCCTAAAGCTCGTTATACTGGCTTTACGTAACCTTCGGACCTCTTCGTTTTGTTTCTGCATTTGCATCAAACGAGCCTCTCTGGCTTGTTCTGATTCTGAGGCTCGGCTTTCCGCTGCATGCTGACGCATTTGCTGCAAACGAGCCTCTCTGTCTTGCTCTGGTTCTGAGGCTTGGCTTTCCGCTGCATGCTGACGCATATGATAATTCTTATGATAACTTTTTTTACTACAAAAATTGTATCATAAGTATTAATTTTTTTATTATCTAAAAGTCACATGTTTTGCATTATTTGATATTATTTCTTCTGGTGCGCGGTTATACTTATGTACATATATACATAATTATATCTATATACAGTATACTTTCTTTAAGGATATACATATGTATATTTCAGTATATACATATGCTACTCAAATGTCGCCAAAACTAGTTTTATATAGATGTTGCATATTTTTGGTGAGCTGCTTAAACTTACTGTCGCCTTCCTACAGTGTCGCTCAAATATTCTACGTTTTAGTACCACTTAAAAAAGTTACAAACATACATACATACATACAAGTGAAGCTAATAAAAGCGTATTAATTAGCTTCTTGCTCAGCACTTTTAGCGCCAATAATGACGTCCACGGAAAGAACTTTGTTTTCACATTGGCTCAAAATCAAATTGTTATAGGCGGCAACATCTTCATTTTTAAAAAGTAAACGAACTCCGTTAGACATAATGTAGCAACATCCTCTTTTTTGAAAAATCTCGATTCAATAAGTTGAAACTCATGCTCATCTACTACATCTCCATTAACTATTTTTGTCAAAACTTGTGAAATGCAACATTAGCTTGTCTCACTACTGTGGTGAGTTGATAAAATTTTAATTTTTTCCATAAATGCGGTCCAATCATGCTCGTTCTGATTGTCTTGTAAATTGGTGTCGATCTTACTGGTGGCAATTGCCGTAAATCTCCGATCAAAATAACATCTATACTTCCGAAATCTGTGTTTTTGCCTGTTATTTGTTTTAGACGATTATCAATTTTATGTACAAGTTCTGCACTAACCATGCTAATTTCATCAATGATCAGTACTCTGACATATCTGAAGAGAGATCTATACAATTGCAACGTTTCTGATGACAGAGGCAAAAGTTTTGAAAGAGAAATTTTGAGCGCTGTATGAACAGTTGTACCGTCAATAGCCACGGCAGCTTTGCCGGTTGAAGCACATGTAATATAGGCATTGCAGTAACCATCATTATCAGTGAACCTATTGTAAATTTCCATAATCAGCTTGATAACGAATGATTTTCCCGTACCTGCTGGTCCCGTAAAAAAAAATCTTAAATTTTGTATGAATGCATGCATAGTACTATTTACAGTCAATTTGGACTTGAATATTTAATAATTTTATTTGATTTTTACATAATATGCTATACTAATAGTAGTAATAGAAATTTAATTTATCACAACAATAAAAAAAAAATACATACATATATCGGCTATCATATTAATCTTATTATTTGCTCATATGTATACGTATGTGCGCGTTAAGAAAATGAAATCATGATTTTATCACTTATACATATTACAAGTGCGCGCATTAATCTGCTTGTTCATACATTCATATATACTTATATGTACATACATATATTTGTATACACTTCCGAACAAATAATGCACAAGCATGCAAGTTATGGGTTTACTTGTCAAAAGTAAAAATTATTTTTCTTTCTGGTCTTACGACCTTTATTGTTCAACCGCTCGCTTAACTCTAAACTTAACAAATTTTATAATTCTTATGATAACTTAATGCGTCTGCAGTTCTGCTGACATCGGTTCCCACGTTCCGCTGGATTTCCAGAGAATCACGCCACACTGCGCTAGACGCATCGTCAGCACTTTTGCGAGTAGAACGGATGCCCGTGTCTTTTGGTTGCTTTAAATGTTATTGTTGCTAACTCCTCCCTTCTTAAAATCAATTGTCCTCAATTGATCAAAAATATGGTAAGTTGTCAAAATTGAAGTATGTTATGGGGTTTGCTGTTTTTGGTACTATTTCTGGTACTGCTGGGTCCTTACCCTTGGACGATGTTTCTGATGTAAAGCTTGTTTGCAGGATTATCTTCTTTCTCCTATGGCAGAAGAATATTATTGAAAAAGCTGCTAGTGTGAATGGCCATGATTGCCACAGAAGTTTGAGTGGTATTCGTATTATTCTGAAGGCAATCCAAACGTTTTATGTTGTCTATGAATAACTCGTGGATTGATTCCAATGACAAAAGATTTATTCTTTCCTTTTCCGCTGGAGCAAATTGTGTTCTGACTAGTAACGCCCCGGTTAAAAGCGTTTCGCCATTGTAGAAAGAATCGTTATTTATTTTTATGGTAAGATTGCTGAATTTTACGACGAATGTGCCTGCAACAGACATTTCTTCCAGGCTATTATTTACGGTACCATTAAAGTTGTTCAGTAGAATTAGTCCAGGTTGAAGTATTTCTATTGGTTTAACATGATTTGCGTTGCTATATTGACAAGTTGGATTTTGTTTACTATTTAGAAGTTTTGTTATGCAGGTTTCATTAACTGGGCTAACAATTTGGTCTTTATTACAAATAGATATAGAATTTATCGTCTTACACTCGCTATTTATTCCAAGTATATTATTTTCTTTCTTAATAATATTATTGAAAACAATGTTTGTAGTCGTATTATTTCTCTTAACAGGTTTAAGTAAAATATTTTCATAAGTTTCTTTTTCCGTAATTGGTATTTTTACGATATACGCTAACATTGTTGAATTATAAAGGATGATTGTTTCTGAAAAACTTAAGGCTTCT
>NW_026089623.1:20012155-20030293 GCF_024586455.1 Bactrocera neohumeralis
AAACTAATTTGCTTTAACTCAGAACTTAGAAAATTTATGGTTGAAGTATTTGATTCTCTTAATTTTATGTTATCTTTTATTTTACAAACCTCTGTGTTTATTTCTTCGCAAAGTAACCTTACACTACCTTTATACCTTATGTTACTAATTAATAATATTGCAGTTGTGACTGGTCAATTAAAAGAGCTCTCAACGTTTCCCATGTTGCAGGTTGCTCTCTTCTTACTACGTCCAATGCCGGGCCACGAAGAGTACTTACTATGCATTGAAAATAAAATGGTTTCTCTTCCTCCCTAAGAGTATGCGATGCTGGAATCAGCGCATTTAGGCAATCAATAAACATCGCTAAATAATTTCTATCCCCATCAAATGGAGCGACCAACTTAATGCTTTGTGCGGTACGCGCTCTAGCTTCAGCCAGAGAACTTAAAACATAGAGAAGGTGCAGGTTCGATGTCGAACAATTTATAAGATTGGAGTAAGGAATTCACCTCACAACTACATACTCAAACAGAGAATATGAAGAGAAATAAATATATGTATTTTCTGCATATAATGACATGTGCATATGCGCAATCAGGGTATATCGAAGAAAAATAAGTTCTTTGATATTCCACTTTTAACAGCGAAAAATGTGTACAAATACAGCTCTCTCACATACTCAAGAATATGAAGAGACATAAATATACATATGTACATATGTATGCATGCTCCTTATGATCCTCCCTACAACAGCGTGGTGACATTTCCATGCTTCAATTTTTTCGTTCGCAATGTATGCAAATATGTATGTATGATGCTTTTGCGTTTTGCCGTCGGCATTTCCATATTGACATGTAAAAACAATTATGATATGAGTATAGTTTTGTTTGAATGCATGCATAGTACTATTTACAGTCTATTTGGACTAGTATATTTAATAATTTATTTGATTTTTACATAATATACTATACTAATAAATTTTTTGTATTATGTTTTTAGTAATATAAATTGAGTTTATCACAACAATATATAAACATATCGTTTATCATATTAATTTATTATCTGCTCATGATGAATGTATGTATACGCATGTGCGCGCATTCAAATCATGACTTATCTGCATATGTTCATACATTCATATATACTTATATGTACATATATTTGTATACATTGCCGAACAAATAATGCACAAGCATACCAACACATGTGAATATGTCACCAACAAAAAATTGAAACATTGTTCTACAAAAACAATAATTGCTTAAATAGCATAAGCATGGCAAGTCAATATGGCAGGCGAATTGGCGAAGCCCAAATGTAGTAAATTTTACAACAAAAACGATTTCATTCATAAACGCAGGCGCATATTCCACAAGCGACCTCGCTTCATTCATAAAAACAGACGCCGTAACATCTCCCCGAGCATGCCTTTGCCTGCAACATCTTTTCGCGACGATGGCAAAAGCTAAAAATCATAAATTGAACATCTTCTGGTGTTTGTGTGTAAAAGTGGCAGCATAGCTGTTGTCGATTTACAATATTTGTCAATTCTAAAATATTTTGCCGTGACTCGCAAAAATCAGCGTCGATATGTATGCACGCTCATACATATTTACGCTGGCTTGTTGGCGACGCTGTTCGAGCAGCAAGGGAAGCGGTAACAATCGGCGATCGTTTGTTAGTTTCTTTCGGCACAGCTCGGATTTTCTACCAACAACACAATGTTGCTGAACCTTTGTCGTCGCGTCAGTGCTTCGACAAAAGCATATTTCTATACTTAAACAAAGTTATTTTAACCATTGTATATTTCTTTCCTGCATAACTGTGTCCATAAGAACGTGTGCAATATAAGTATGGTGGTGTTGGTTGCAGTCTGTCGTGCTCAATTTGTTGAGAACACAGTTGAATCTCGACAGAAACGCATTTTTAGTTTTGCCTTTTATTGGTTCCATGATGAAAAAATTGTAAAATAAGAATTGTTCATTCTTTTGTAATTTTTGTTGAGCTGCCGGCACTGTTGCAACATTTCTTCTAAGAACCCAATTACACGAGGCAACTAATATTGCGGCAACTCTTGGTTTATAGGCGAGGGGGCGATGAAGAGAGGGGAATCGCGCCGATTTCCAGTGTTCAGCAACTCGCTTTGTGTTCTTATTTACAGTTCGCTGCGACGTTTTTCGGCATTCGTGTTTCTTTCGTACATACAAGTTGCATTTCGTATAATTTTTGAAATTAATATTTTGAATATATTTGAAAAAAATTTAATTTCATCTTTTTGTTAAATTTTATAATATGTATAAAAATATACCATAATATAAATATGGTTTTATAAGTACAAAAAAATCGCATACTTATTGAAATGGATATAATACATGATATGTTATAAGAGAATGCTTTACAAATTGATTCAGACGATAGTAAAAAGGGTGATATATTTATAAATAAATAAAATGTATTTCTTAATTGACAGAGCAGTCGATTAATATATGTTCTGCCATTGGCCCAAATACCTATAAATAAGCGAGAACGACAATGGGTTAACTTAATCTTATAGACAATGTTAAAATAAAGTCCAAAGAGAATGATACAAAAAACTCGAGCAGAGTTGCTGCAACAGCCAAGTGATGCTCGTTGTGAAGCTGTAATGGGCTAACTAAAGTAGAATCGCTTTGACGAATTACACACTAATTGCCTCATGTAACAAACTAAGCAGTTTTGCCAGAGAACTGTAAAACATAGAGAAGGTGCAAATTGAATTCTGCATGATGTTGGATTTGACGGCTAACAGAGCTGATAGATTTATAGTACGGAATTCACCATTCTCGCTGCTATTTAGCAGAATTGAGCACGAGAATGTAAAAAAGCATTATCTGAGTCACATATGTATGCATGATTATTTTGTGTTATATGAACCATTGTCACATATGCGTGATTATTTTGTATTATATGAACCACTGTTTTCCGAAAAAAATTTTATATTATAAAATAAAATAAAAAAAAATTTCAATAAATTATTATTTCAAAAATTATATTAGTTTCGACTATTATAAAATGAAGATGTGCCAAATGAACTTAAATGTGCTCATAAAAACACTTCCATTCATTCCTTTCATTTTTCAAAAAAAATTAATGACCTTCATGAAATATGCATATTCGCATTATTTCGTTATCATTTCCATATTCGTAGCAATAGAATTTCTATGGCATATACATATAATATTTCTTTGGCACATTTGTCTGTATGTTTACGAACACAAATATGAGCCACATATCTATGCACATTTTTTGGCATCAACGTTGTCACGGGCAACCAAGAGCAAAAAAAAATCGCATCTCCGTTGTCACGGCCAAACAAGGCCAAACGTGCGTAAATTGTATGTATACGTATGAGCGTGAATCATATCGACGCAGATTTGTTGCGAGAAGCACCAGAAATTGTGCAATTTATGATTTTTGCTTTTGCCATCGTCGCGAAAAACGACTTGTTGGCAAGGGCCGCCGATTGTCACCTGTTTTTTGAATGCCGCTTGTGGAATTTGCAGCCTGCGTTCATGAACAAACGTTTTTGTTGTAAAATACTACACTTGTTCTTCGCCAATTTGGCTGCCATATTGACTTTGAAGATCAATTTTTGTTATACATATTCATATTGATCCATATGTATGATTGAATGCTTGTGCATTAAATCGTATAGAAATATGCTTTTGTAGAACATTTGCTTTCGCAAACATACAGACAAATGTGCAAACGACATAATATATGTATGATTGTTTCGCATTTTGCTTCTACGCCGGTCAAATTTCTATACAAAAATCGACTGAAATGCATGAGAAAATAAAATGGACAACTGGGCAAATAATTTTTAAAGTGTTTATTGAAAATTAAAAAAAAAAATACATGTATGTACGTTTATTAAAAAACTTATTTTAAATTCAAATTTATTTAAACTTATTAAAAAACTTATTTTAATTTATTACACCTCGAAATGAAACATAAAAAGAAAATTATTTTATTATTAAAAGAATATAATTTTAATAAACACGATTTTCAGAATTTGTCTACCACAGCCACAAATTCTTACACAACCTAATCAATCAAGATTAGGTCTTTTTCACCAGCTTTTTTCAAAGCCCACGTGTACTACGTAATAAATACTAAATCTAACTACCAATAACTAATACTAAAACTACTACTACAAACTATTTACAACTTAATTCTACCCTGAAAAAAATAAAAAGAACATTATAAGTTTTTGGAGAATCTAAAATGAGAAGAGAGAAATGCATTTTCGTTATTACTGAAAAGTATTTATATTTTATTTGTATTTCATATAAATATGTATGTATTTCTTTTACCTTTTATAAAACGGAAGTTGCTAGAAAAATTAAATATGGCCTACAATCAACTTATGTTACCAGTTTCTTTAGTTTCTCTCTTTTATTGTAATATCTCGCCCTAACTTCATTTTTGTAAGACTCTTCCTGCTGCTGTGCCAGCCATTTCGCGTTTTTAAACAGTAAAACTGTTATTAAAAAATCTAAAAATTGGTGCCTATGCTCGAGGCAATCTCCAGCCTCGCTGTACCACTCTGGGTATTTTTGTTCGGTAATTGTAGTAATCTGGGCTAAAATCATCGATTTTATACCCACTCTGCAAGAATTTTCCTTAAACAAATCTTTATAGAGGCTCATTTGAAGGCGGCTTATCTCGAAGACTCTATCATTGGGATTAACCAGCCTTAGGTCATCCGCGCTTTTATAATTTTTAGACCTTATAAGGGCTTCCGATGAGGCTTGTAGAGAGGTATCACTCTTCCTCATTAAATATGCACATTTTTCGCATTTTAATCTGCAGAAAACCTTCTGGTATATTGCATATCCAGTATAATAGCGACGAACCTGTATTTCTGCTGGTTTTTCGGTCTGAGCAAAGTGCTCATCTGGAACATATATTTGTTCCACGGCAAGTTGCTCAGACGGTTTTAAATTTTCTTTAAGGTCGTCTTCCTGGCCAATATTCCAATCAAGGTTTTCATCGTCGTCTTCTTCGCAATTGCTGCCTGTTTGCGAGAAGTTGCGTCGCAATATATGCATGGATACTAACCTTGCAACAATATATTGCATCTCGTGTGCTGATGGATGATTATTACATCCTAAATTTGCCCGTATCCTATACAAAAAGTTTTCCAGTGCGTCCTGGTTCATTCTCCCTAAGAGTATAAAGGATACATTCGAATATTCTTCGAATATATCGCCGCTCAATGCAATCATTGCATTTATTGTTAATATAAACGAATCGAGGCATATTATTTGGCTTTTGGGCTTTTTCATATTCCTTATGTACTGAATGTGATCTTTTAATCTATTAATTTTTTCAATACAACCTCTTTTTATTGGTCGTCTTCGCTCATTTGGATTGCAAAGCGTCTTGCAATCCAATTCGTCGAAAAGATCATTCATTCTTTTCACCAGCAGTTGGGTTGCTTTGGCGCATTTTTTTACGTGCTCATCGGAGCCAAACAAATTTTCCTTTATAGCCATATCAATTGCCGCGGCGACCGAATTGCTAAATACTTGTGTCGCTCTTGACACTGACATTTTTTCTAAATTTCCGGGGTACACATGCGAATAGGTTAATTTAGGGCACATTTTAAAATTAACGTTCGCCTGGTCTATGGCATATATTTTACGCACAACTTTAAAACTTGTCAGCCCATCTTGCGTTTCAACGTCATACTTTAAGTACATATTGCGCATGCATTTTATTAAATGGCAATAGTCAAACATCATATATATTTTTCTTTCATTATGAAAGAAATATGGCTTTTCTGGTGTAGCGCCTACCAGTTGCCTCAATTTGACATTTTGTGCACCTTGGTCGCACACTATTGACTTGATTTTAAGTCCGATTTCTTCTGAGGCATTTATATTGCTCTTGAGCATATTCAACAAATTCTCACTTTTGACGCCATCTTTTGCCACATAATAGGAAATCACATATTTCCATTTTGCGACTATGCCTTTCAACATAAAGAAGCAGCACTTATTGCCGATCACGCTTTCCCGGTGACCTTCTCCATTATCGACGAAGCCATCAATCACATCTCGTACTTTGTTGTACGTCAGATCTTTTCTGATTGAGACTTCGTCGAAAATTAGTTGGCATATGCGTTCTTCTGGTTTAAACTCTTGAACAATTTTTTTTAAATTGTTCAAGACTTTTTCGTCGATACCGGGGCAGACATACCGGATCGGACGCCAACGCAAAAGTGTTTTTTTGTGGGGCAATGCAAACCCCAAATCGTCGCGCATGAAATTATATGTCTTAGTCGACATATAGTTGATGTTTAAAGCCATTGATTTCTCCTTTTCATCGTAGGAGTTTTTTTTCTTTAAAATCATCTTTGCGAATGTTATCGCATGTTCATTAGCATCGCCTGTTATTATGACGTTTTTTTCCAGAGCTTGACATTTTTTTGTCAACAGGAAAACTTTCCTTTTTAGCTCTTTAATCTTTTTCATTTGCCTCAAAGAATTACTTTGAAAACCCCTAGCTACTCGAGCGTAATGCTCGTGGTCGCGAACAGTGATATTCTCACTATCTTCGCACTTCATTTCTATTTCATGAAGGCGGGAATATTTTTCGAATTCTTGAAATGATATGTCATTTGGATTTCCCATCTCTTCAAATGACATATCATTTGGTGTTGTACACTCGGTTTTTAAAACATCATATGTTTGTACAACCGGCGGCAAAACCCACTGTGGCGATTGCTGACTAGTTTCGTCAACTTCAAATTTTAAATTTAGCACAGGAAGAGCTTCATTCAAAATGCGCCTTGACGAGATATCTTTATTGTGAAAATGTCTTTCACATATATATAAATGTTTTTTCAGTGGTAACTGAAGATTGCAGGCCTTAACCCAATTATTTCTAGCAACTTCCGTTTTAGGAAACGTAAAAAGTTTTGCTCCACCGGCACAGTTGCTAACGCAGCAACTTTTGTACGGGCGCACCGGTTGAAATAATTGCGTTGGGGCCTCATCTAAAAAAATTGTAAATAAATATAAAGATAAATATAAAATATATATAATAAATACTAAATTTCAATATAAGTGTATGTACATACATATATGTAATATTAAATATTATATGCACCCACAGGAAATTTAATTAAGCACACACACGTACCAGCCAAAAATAAACAATTAAAAATAAAAACCAAACAACGATATTGGCTACTTGGGCATACATCGCAGTTATATCTTGAAAATAAATTACTATTATATACATAAACCTATACTAAAACCTATATGGAATTCTACAAAGATACCAATCGAAAAGTCTAAGATTAATTACAAACGCGCCTTGGTTCATAACAAATAAAGCCATTCTTTATTCAGTTCTGAATATACCTTTTGTTAAAGATGAAATTAAAAGATTTAGTCCAGCATATTTGCACAGGATAAGTTATTATTATTGTTATATTTAGAATATATTCTTATTTTGTAAACGTCACAGACTTGAACGCTCACAAAACGATTATTTTTATGTCTAAATGCTGGCTTGGCAAATTATCAAAACACACACACGCACGCACTTGTATGTGCACCCGCAAATCATCAAACACACTCATGCACTTGTAAGGGCACCCACAAGCAAATAAACACCCCCAAGATAAAAAAAGAACTACACTTACCCAGATGCAATGTAGGTACTGCATTCCTTTTAAGCATTTTTGGGCCAATTGCCTCTTTTTCAAAATGTTTCTCACAAATGAATGAGTTGCTGGCTGGAACGTGGTCAGTGGGAGAAATTTTTAGATTCTCCTTCCACTTTTCAGCCAACTCACATTCATTTGGGAAACTAAATAAACGTAGTACCCCACCGCTGGTACTCTCACACCCGCGCACGCGACACTTACGAACTTTCGGCATTTTATTTCGATTTTTAAAAATAACACGACTGAGAAAAAATCCGACCGCACTTCACAAAATCACCAACTTTATGAAAATTGGCGCAATTATTGACACTTCAATTTTATGTAAAGTTTAAAACATATTTACATATGAATACATAATATATTTTATTTTGGCGCAATTATCGACACTTGTCAATTGGGCCAATATACATAAAAGTAGGAGAAAGAAGGATGGTTACTTTCATTTGTGTGTGAAGCTCAATACTTATTTATGTACATACATATGATATACATATACAAAGAACATGTAAGAAGAAGATTTTTACAGGTTCCCTGGTAAGTGATATGTAAATATTTATTTGATTTTGGCGCAATTATTGACACTTGTCTTAATATACAAAATTGGGCCAAAACGAAACAAAGAAATACATAATTACTTTTACATGTCAATATGAAAATGCCGACGGCAAAACGCAAAGGCATACATTGCACATATGTACATACAAGCAATTCCTTGATTGAACGCAAAAATTGAAGTATGAGAAATAGAAATGCCGACGGCAAAACGAAATTCCTTACATTCGTACATTGCGTATGAAAGGAATTCCCTGGTTGAAAGCTAACATGAATCATGAAAATATCATAATGATGTTAGGTAAAGCTTTTATTTATTTAAAATGAATTATTATAAAATAAGATTAAATTGACAAATAATGAATAAAAGTTCTATATGCATACATATTTCCATACATTCATACATACCTTTCCTATGGAATATCAAATTTTTCTTCAATATTCTCTGTTTGGGAGTATCAACATGGGCATGCATACATATGTATATTTATGTCTCTTCATATTCTTCGGCATGTGAGACAAGAACATAAAAAATTTGTTTATGTTCTCTATGTGAGAGGTGTATTTTGTACACATTTTTCGCTGTCAAAATGGAATAAAATATAAACGAAAAGCAAAACGAAATTCTTCTTTCTGTCTCTTCATATTCTCTGTTTGAGTATGTGAGAGAACTGTTAAAAATGTTAACATTAACATCGTGAATTCTCAAGTTGTGAGGTGAATTCCTTACTCCAATCTTATAAATTGTTCGACATCGAACCTGCACCTTCTCTATGTTCTAAGTTCTCTGGCTCATTAACTTCCTCGTCATACATACGTATATTAACTCACTCGTGAGAACGAAATTTACGAATATCGACCAGAGGTTGATTGATGTACTCTCTATACCAATAGAGGTCATTAAAGGTGAACTTGTGCAAATTATTTGCAGTTATTAATATGTATTTTATTTATTAATTTGCAACAGTTGAATAGTTTTTGGTTTTAGTGTTTTTTTTATTCTATAACGAATTTTGCATATGTTGATTTATATATGTACTCTCTACATAGAGGTCATTTAATGTTAACTTTTGTACTTCACGTACCTACAGTTAATGTAAATTTCATATCCACACACAATTTTTAAACAGTTGAATAGTTTTTGGTTTTATTGTTCTTTTATACTAGTATAACTTTATTATTATTATTATTTTTTTTTTTTTTAATTTCAAAACAGCTTATGTATACCTATTTAGAAAGCAGTACGTAGGTTTTTTAAGGGGACTGCGCCAGTAATATTTTACACATTTAGTTTTTTTGTAACAATTTATTAATAACTTATTACTTCGGCTATTGACTAACGACTGAACTGAGCTTCGCTCAGGACAGCGAGTCGAAATCATAGCTCTAAGCAGAGAAGGTACATAAACAGTATGTATAAATAATTAGTACATACTTGCATATGTCACTTATATATACGTATATGTATTCCCTGCCAACCATGAGCGGGTAAAAAACCAGATAATCAGTGGGTAGTTTGCCATAGGCCGCGTGAAGATTCTACCCTGTTTTCCCCTCACACGTACGTATACATGCGATCATACATCTCTGTTGCGCTCATTCAGCAGTGTCATATAAAAAAGTATATCAGTCCAGCTCCAATATCCCCAATCGACGGCTGATGCAGGGTTGCATTTTAAACAGCTGATGCAGGGTTGCATTTTTTGAACCCTGCTTTAAAAATTTCTTAAGATTTCAAAGAAAACTTTTAAATTATTAATTTTATAATTTTTAGTACATATTTTCATAAAATTGTAATTTACTGTAATTAAATATACTAACGGTAGCATTGTGTAAATAAAAATATATTTAATTTAAAAAAATAATTTCATCTGAAAAAAGATTAATTAAAGAAAAGAATTATTAATAGCTGAAAATAAAAGAGTGAAAAAAGACTTTAAAAGACAAATACCTGAAAATAAAAGATTGAAAAAAGATTATAAAAGACAAATACCTGAAAATAAAATAAATAAACTGTAATTAAAATAATAATAAATTGTGTAAATAAAAATATATTTAATTTAAAAAAATAATTTCATCTGAAAAAAAGATTAATTAAAGAAAAGAAAAGAAGAAAATTAAATTTGAAAAGATCTAATTCTCCAGGCTGGACAAGGAAGCACAGAAAATGGGTCTGGCAGTGAACGAGGGCAAAACGAAATATATCCTGTCATCAAACAAACAGTCGTCGCACTGGCGACTTGGCACTCACGTCACTGTTGACAGTCATAACTTTGAAGTCGGAGATAATTTCGTCTATCTTGGAACCAGCGTAAACACCACCAACAAAGTCAGCCTAGAAATCCAACGCAGGATAACTCTTGCCAACAGGTGCTACTTCGGACTGAGTAGGTAATTGAGAAGCAAAGTCCTCTCTAGACAAACAAAAATCAAACTCTATAAGTCAGTCATAATTCCCGTCCTGCTATATGGTGCAGAGGCTCGGACGATATCAACATCTGATGAGTCGACGTTGCGAGTTTTCGAGAGAAAAAAGTTCTGCGAAAGATTTATGGTCCTTTGCGCTTTGGCCACGGCGAATATCGCATTCGAAGGAACGATGAGCAGTACGAGGTATACGACGACATTGACATAGTTCAGCGAATTAAAAGACAGCGGCTACGCTGGCTAGGTCATGTTGTTATGTTATAGTGAACGAAAATTGGGTACCAAATATAATGTGTAAAAGCTGCTACAACCGTTTAATGGATTGGAAAAATAGATAATAGTGGTTCGCGAGTTATGTAACCTACGGTTTTGCCAAAATCTTACAACTAAGCTAAAAAACATCAAGATGAGGAAAAAATTTAAAAGGTCATAAAAAAAACTGACACATATGAATGCCAAACCCTTTGAGGGTTTTACTATATTGACCTAGTACCATCACCCTGACTTGGAATTTCTCACCCCCCAGACAATAATCCCAAAAATGTTCCACAGTGTTATCAGAACAAATAATGGAATATTTAATTATGCTTACTTATCAAAACAAATTATGTATTAATTTCTTATTAATTAAAGTATTCTGCTGACCAAGCAGTAATACCATGGGAAGATACAATTTGTTTACATTTATCATAAAGTGTCTGTGTGACTGCTGCCGTTAACTTGCATGCATAGTAATATTTATAGCCAATTTGGGCTTGCATTGATTTTTACATAATATACTATACTAATATATATTTTTGTATTACGTTTCTTACTAATAGAAATTGAATTTATCACGACAACATATAAATACATCGTCTCTCATATTAATCTTATTATACGCATGTGCGCGTTCAGAAATTCAAATCATGATTTTATCACTTATCAATATATTACATGTGCGTGTATTGATCTGAATGTTCATACATTCTTATATACTTATATGTACATATGTATTACCGAACAAATAATGCACAAGCATACAAACATACATATGCGTGCACATGTGAATATGTCACCAACATAAAATTGAAACATTGTTCTACAAAAATAACAATTGTCTCAAATAGCGTAAGCATGACAAGTCAATATGGCAGCCGAATTGGCGAAGCCCAAATGCAGTAAATTTTACAACAAAAACGATTTCATTCATAACGCTGGCGCATATTCTACAAGCGACTTCGCTTCCTTCATAAAAACAGACGCCATAACATCTCCCCGAGCATGCCTTTGCCAACAAGCGTCTTTTCGCGACGATGGCAAAAGCTAAAAATCATAAATTGAAAAACTTTCTGATGCAAAACACAAAAAAAAACGCGGAGGGACAAAAGTGGCAACATAGCCGTTGTCGATTTATAATATTTGTCAATTCTAAAATATTTTGTCGTGGCTCGCAAAAATCAGCGTCGATATGTATGCAAGCTCATACAAAAACATACATATTTACGCTATCTTGTCGGCGAAGCTGTTCGAGTAGCAAGGGAAGCGGTAACAATAGGCGGCCATTCGTTTATTTGTTTGGATTTTCTACCCGCAACACAATGTTGTGACGCTTTGTCGTCGCGTCAGTGCTTCGACAGATTGATTCTTTGACAAAACGTCAGTTTCGGGCATTGGTTGACCGTGACGACGGTGATGCGAAAAGATGCGTGCGGCACATGTTATACCCTTATGAATGTTTGTACATATGTAAATATGTATGTGGCTCGTATTTGCTTTCGTAAACATACAGACAAATCTGCCAAGAAATAAAATAATATATATATGCCATAGAAATTCTATTGCTACATATATGGAAATGATAACGAAATAATGGTTCATATGATACCAAATAATCACGCATATGTATGTGACTCAGAGAATGTTTTTTTACATTTTCTGTGTGACTTGTATATTTTTCTTCAAAGCATTTCTCTTTACTCATTCTCGCAAGAATTCAGTCGTTTTACATATATTTCTGCCATTGAACGTGCTCATATCTGCTAAATAGCAGCGAGAATGGTGAATTCCTTACTTCAATCTTATAAGCTCTGTTAGCCGTCCAATCGAACATCATACAGAATTCAATTTGCACCTTCTCTATGTTTTATGTTCTCTGGCTGATCAAAGATCCCACGTAGACTAACAAATTAGTCTTTTGTGATGCCATTGAAAAGGAACTCCCGTGTTTGGACTGACAGATTGGCGAAGCGCTTTGTAGCCAATACATAGTTACACAGACGCTTAACTTCAACACCCGCCAGTTCGGTGGGGTGTCCAAAGGTATGCGCCCCAAGTGTCTGAGTCTTGACCTCCCAAAAGGGGACAGTCAAGCAGGAAGTGCTGGCTTGTTTCTACCGCATCTTCTTCCAAACAGCTTCTGCAGTCGGCATCCGGTAAGATACCCATTCTTACCGCATGTAAGCCAAAAGGACAGTGGCCTGTTAAAAGACCCACTAACAATGAGAGGTTAGCCTTACTGAGGGCTAAGAGATCATTAGATCTCCTGCTATCTATCCTGTCCCAGAAGGCTTTTGCAACCGCACAAGTGTCGGTGCTGGCCCAGCGTTGGACGAGCATCCGCGTGGCCCAGCTATCTAGTAGTAGACCACAAGAAGAAACAGGAGCACCGATCCGTTCCCATTCTACCGATAATGATTCTAGGGTGCCTTTCCTTGCTAAGTCATCAGCTTTGCAATTGCCTGCTATGGCCCGGCGCCCACACCAGTCTATTCACAAAAACTCTAGCTGCTAGAGATAGCGACGTTAGATATTCTTTGACCAACCCTGAACGCACTGCGAATGAGTTCAAGGCTAATATAGCCGCTCTACTATCTGAGTGAATAGTCACTTCTCTGAAGGTGGATGCACTCCGTAGCAGCAAATCAGCTGCTACCTTGATGGCTGCGACCTCAGCCTGGAATACACTACAGTAGTCGGGAAGTCTGAAACAGAAACTGATGGAGAGCTACCGACAGTAGATCCCTCCACCAACCTTCCCCCCAAGCTTTGACCCATCCATGAAGAAGCTTGCTGCCCCCCTCCTTCAACGGCTTCTTCCCACCCACATCTCCTCGTCTGATCTCCCTCGTCGGTATACGGGCAGAGAAGGAGCCGACAGAGTTCGATATAGCGACTCCATGATCCAGATGATCCGGTATGCAGTCAAAGTTTGTAAGAATATCCGAATGACTAGATGCACGTTCCTTTAAGAAACCAGATTCTCTGAGTCTGATAACCACCTTCGCGGCTATGCACCTACCGGCAATGTCCACCGGCGTAATATTCAAAATTGCATTAAGTGCCATGGTTGGGGTAGATCTTAATGCACCGCATATACTAATTAGCGCAGCCCGTTGAACGCTTTCGAGCTTCTTGGCCAGTGAGGTCTTCGCGGCTCGTCAACGACTAGGATCCATAGAAGAGGAGAGAGAACCCCACCTTGTGGTGTTCCCCTACTCACCCTACGCCTCGCGCGGGCGCTGCCCCATTCCGTTTCGATCACTCTGTCGCACAGAAGACTGAGAATGAGGCACTTGACGTTCGATTCAACCCCAAGACCGTCAAGAGCAGTTACTACTGCCTCAGGCAGGACATTGTTGAAAGCTCCCTCGATAACAAGGAAGGTCCCAACAGCGAAGTCCTTGGCTTCAATGGCTTCTTCGAGCCGTGACACGATAGTATGCAAGGCAGGGTCCACTGACCTGCCTTTGCGATAAGCATGTTGTGCTCTTGACAAATAGTCTCTCGGAATGCTCTTCCTTATATACCAGTCCATCAGTCTCTCCAGAGTCCTTAACAAGAAGGAGGAGAGGCTGATTGGCCTGAAATCCTTGGCCGTGACATGGGAGCCCCTGCCAGCCTTCGGGATGAACGTAACCTTGACTCGTCTCCAGGCCCCCGGGATGTAACCTAGTCTGATGCAGTTCGCATAAATAGGTGTCAACCATCTGCACGACACCTTAACAGCCTGTTGCAGCTGCGCTGATATGATGCCGTCTGGTCCCGGGGACTTGAATTGTTTGAACGAGTTAATCGCCCACGTCAACTTTGAAGTCGTAGATAATTTCGTCTATCTTGGAACCAGCGTAAACACCACCAACAATGTCAGCATAGAAATCCAACGCAGGATAACTCTTGCCGACAGGTGCTACCTCGGACTGAGTAGGCAATTGAGAAGCAAAGTCCTTTCTCGACGAACAAAACCAAACTCTATTAGTCACTCCTAATTTCCATCCTGCTATATGGTGCAGAGGCTTGGACGATGACAACAACTGATGCGTCGACGTTGCAAGTTTTCGAGAGAAAAGAGATTTATGGTCCTTTGCGTTTTGGCCACGGCGAATATCGCATTCGATGGAACGATGAGCTGTATGAGGTATATGACGACATTGACATAGTTCAACGAATTAAAAGAATGGACGAAAACACTACAGCTCTGAAAGTATTCAATGCAGTACCCGCCGGGGGAAGCAGTGGAAGAGGAAGACCTCCACTCCGTTGGAAGGACCAGGTGGAGAAGGACCTGGCTTCGCTTGGAATATCCAATTGACGCCACGTAGCGAAAAGAAGAAACGACTGGCACGCTATTGTTTACTCGGCTATAATCGCGAAAATGGTGTCTACGCCATTAAAGAAGAAGTGTACATTAAACATATTAAAGGACGGGGCCACGCCCACATTTTACAAATTATTTAAACTGCAAATGCCCCTTCCCTCTTTTTGATTTGCCAAATATCAGTCTTGTACCTTAATATGGAGCACCTCTTTTGGTACTTTATAACTTTTCCCTTAATAGCGTGTTGTGGGCGTGTCAATGGTTAGTTACGTCCATCTACAATACCAACCTTCTTATGGTGCCAAGAAAAATGTATACCAAGTTGAATCAAGATATATCAATTTTTGCTTAAGTTATAGGTTGCACCAACGGACGGACGGACACACAGTCATCCAGTTTTCAATTCGTCTCTTCATCCTGATCGATCATTTATATATACCTACAATATATGTATAACCTTATATCTATCTCGATTAGTTTCAGGTGTCAAATACGACCGTTAAGTGAACAAAGCTAATATACCTTGCACTGTAGCAATGCATTGCAAGAATATAACGGGTGATTCAAGGAGAGGTACTTTTGTAAAACTTAATGCTTGCCTTTAGTAAAGTTGTTGTGAATGAGCCGAAGAAGGTTTCTGAGTTGGTACGACCAATATTTGAGTAAATAAAATTACTCAAAAGAAAGGTAAAATTTGTATAATATCTTTCCTTCTAATTTATTTTAGTTAGTGGCGTAGCAAAGCGCACAGAGTACAGCTATAACTATAACTATATTTACTAATACAGTGCACTCGTAAAAATTCGAGCACACGATAACTCGTACGTTCGAAAAATTAATTTTTTTTTTTAATATTCTGTATACTATAATACATAAGTGAAAAGGCTGAAATAATTAATGCTGCCACTAATGTTGAAAATGTCATAGCTCTATCCAAAACATTCAATATTGCTAAGTCCACATTTTGTGAAATTAAAAAAAAATGGAAATAATTTTTAGAATGTGTGAACAATACGATATCGGGCCGTTGAAAACGTAAACGCTCTGTGCTTTAGAACTTCCGACAATGAAAAAGGTCCTTTACAAATGGTTTTAATTACAACGCAGCAAGAATTACCCAATCAACAGAGTTTTTCTTTACTGGCGCATACACCGCTAACGCGGTTATAGCCGAGTGAAAGACAGCGCGCCAGTCGTTTCTTCTTTTCGCTATTTGACGCCGATTCGAGATTCCAAGTGCAGCCAGGCCCTTCTCCACCTCATTTCTCAAACGGGGTGAAGGTCTTCCTCTTCTACCACCGGCGGGTACTGAAACGGAAACCATCAACGCTGGAGTATTCTCTTCTCCTAATTCACTGAAGTATACCGCGAATGGGCTGTTGGAGCTTGCCTCAAATTACTCGGCACTCCTGGTGACGGTTATCACCGAGAAGCCTGTGGAGACCTAGTCGATTGTGGTCAAGAGTGATAAACCTGCAACTTTCTCTAAGGAAGTTATTAAAAAGGTCTTTTAAGAGGTGGATCCTTCGCTTGGCGTAAGAATCCAAGAAGTACGGCCTTTTAAGGGTGAGTGGCGGTTTTCCGCACTCCCTTTGTTCCAGAGAGGGAAAAAGTAGCGACCAGCACAATGTTCTGGGAGGTTAGGTTGGACGTGACTGTCAATCGAAAGTTGGGTTCTCGGCTTGTAGATCCGGGGGTCCATACGGAGATCTCCCATGATGAGTTCATGGAAGATTTACTTCAGGTGAAACTTCAGGCTTGGCGTCCCAGAAATTTGACATGAGGATGGTAGCACCAATGTCATCCTGGAGGGTATGGTAGATCCAAGAGACAGGTAGGTGCTACATTAAGTCGTTCTCCTTCCGGGTAAGACCGGATAGCACCGTCGCTGGCTGCTTTCGGTGTATGGGTTTTCCACCATAAAGTGGCTGAGTGTAGGGCCAAATCAGATGTCTGTCGGGGGTGCGGTCAGGAAGGCCAGAAAGATAGCGGTTGCTGCAATGGGGTGCATTGGGGTCCATTGCCGCAACTGTGCATTTAAGGGTCGACCAAGGCTGATGCCGCAATAATTGTGAGTGATCCCAACTATAATTGCGTAGTTGTGGATACTTCACAACTGTGTGTATGTGTCGCGATAGAAGGGGAGTTTTATAGGATGGATGTCGCTAGTTTGTATTGCAAATATAGCGAGCTCCTAGAGAACTACCTGGGCTACATGGATAAGCTACTACTACTTGCGAGTAGTAGCCCATTTATCATAAGAATGGATGCGAATGCCTCGTTTTCGATGTGGTTCAGTAAGGTATCTCAACATTCGTCTGAATACCAAAGCGGAGCATAGAGAGAATGAACGCGTGAGTGACATCGACATGACATTTATGAATTAGGCGGCAAGTAAGGATTTCAGCGACAGATGGGCGATTCAGGGAGGGTGGGGATTGAGTGATCATAATTTGATTAAAATTATGATTTGTTTTGGTTTTCGCGACTTGGCTTGATTGAATTGGGTGCGTGAGTATGATAATGAATCCTGCATTCCTTGACTCTCCCCTCTATTAAAATGAAATGTCCTCATTTCGAAGGCGCTGGGCTTGGATTTGCTGTACTTTCATTTCATATACTTGCTCGAAAACTCAGCTTCTTTGGTTCTTGTTTGATATTGTAACATTCATATGCCGTAACTGAGGCGTATATAAATAATTCTAATGTTATTACTAAAATAATAACATAGCTTAAAAATTGTAAAGGGTGTTCCTCAATAGGATTTAGGTATTTACACAATTCCTGTTTATTCGAACATTTATAATTGGCTCTAGTTTCTCGTTCTTTCATAATTTTAATTTGTTCATTCTGCTGACTATGCACTGTATTTGAACAA